>NW_015664048.1:415980-417968 GCF_001515625.1 Sinocyclocheilus rhinocerous | reverse complement strand
GTCATAGGCCCCCCCCCCAGGCGATCGATTTCCTTCATGTTGATGCACGAGCGGTAAAACTCTTTCACCTGTGGGAGAAAATAAGAAGTTTTAATTAAAATAACACTTCAAAGGATATTTTAAACATTTTATTTATTTGCAATTAAATAAATATTTTTTATTATCTTAAAAGATTTGTAAAAAATATTTTCCTATTGAAATTAGGAAAGTAATATATACATATATATATATATATATATACACACAGAAACATTTTTACATTTGAATCAGGATAAAATAAGAAATTGAAAACAAAATTGTACATTCAATCACGTGGTTTTAATTATAATATTCAATCAAAGATATTTTAAAAGTAAGATAAACAATTATTTATTTCTAATGAAACATGAATATTTTTAATAATATATCTTTTCCTGGTGAAATCTCTGAATACAATATATAGTCCGTTATATTGTATATGGTCCTTATATATATATATACACATACTACGGGGCCGTTGAATGCTTGAATCTGATTGGCTGACGAACATTCTAAGGTGTGCAATTATTTTCAGGGAAACGCAGAGCACGGCGAACATAGTTCCAGGCAGTTCTGGACTGCATTACATGTCCATATCACTTCGCCAAATTATTTAAGTTCTTTCAAAGGTCCTTACAGTCTAACAACAGCAAAATAACTAAAACCCACAACGACACTGGCCAAACAAATAAATATAGTAAACAATAGGATAAAAACGACAGATCATTTCCATGTTTTTGCCACAAAATTAAATTTTTATTATGTACGGAAAGCACATACTATATCTCTCCCACTCTTTCTCTCACATAGTCGCACACACAGTTTGCACACACGTTAACATACGCGCTAATGTTGTTAGCGGTACTCTAGTCTCAGCCTCAGACGTCACGCCTACGTAGGGCTGCACGATAAATCGAAATGGAATCGAGATCGTGATTCAACAGAAGCTGCGATTGTCATGCGTATCTTTCAGTGAAGCACGGTTCTGTGATCAGCAGTAAATCTCCATCCAAAGAAGCGAAACGAATCGGGACATCTGAATCAATACCCAGCCCTAATCTCTCTATATATATATATATATATATATTGCATATTTATAACAAATCATGAGAAGCTGAATGCAAAATCGTTTGATGCCCTTATAGTGTTTTTGTTCCAGAAACACTTTCTCAATAAATATAAAATAAAAAAGATATTTATATTCGAATATGACTAAAAATATGAGAAATGTAATTCTAAATTACCAAAAAAAATATTAGTAATTTAAAGTAAAGTAATTTTATTAGGATATTTTCCTGATGATATTAAAACAGCATCATCACAAAATTATTTTATGTAAAATATAAAACCTATATTCTTACAATTTCTGAATAAAACTTGAGAAATTTAATGAAAAGTCATAAATCCAATCACATATGGGCAAAAAATGTTAAAGGTGTCTGAATAAATTTTGGTTTGACTGTATGTCAAAATTGATACAAAATTGTGCAGATTTAAATATATAATAAACAAAATGCATTGAAACCAAGCAAATATTCCGAGTGTGTGGTTGTACCTTTCTCTCGGCACTATCCGGCTCTTTCCTCTGGACCGGCACCTGTAGGAGGCGCTGCAGCTTCTCCTGGTTCTGTTCTCCGATGGCGGTGATGATCCCGTAGCTCAGTTTATCCTCCGGTATCCCATGTCTCCGGAGCCACCCGCCGCAAGCGAAGCTGTAGAAGTCGTGACAGGGCTGGACGCTCGGGTCGACGTTCCCCTGGATGAAGCGCGCGGCCCGGAGCAGCGAGCGCCGCTTTACACAATCCTGACGACACTGGGAATCCTGCGCTTCCAGCGCCAGAAACTTCAGCGCCAGCATGCATCCGAGAATCACGCACATCCCCGCCGCGAACACTAAAGCAGAGAGCAGGCAGATTTCGCGCCGGCTCCAGCGGGCCGGAGCCCCGCCCCCGGCCCCGCCCTTGACCCCG
>NW_015664048.1:413872-415914 GCF_001515625.1 Sinocyclocheilus rhinocerous | reverse complement strand
GGCCCCGCCCTTGACCCCGCCCACACACTTGTCCCGCCCACTTCGTCCGCGGTCCAGCGATCCGCCCAGATGCAGACTCATGCCGTTACTCAGCGTGCTGCTGCTGCAACGACTGCTGTACTTGATCTCCTGGAAATCGTCGTAATGCGCCGTGAGCGAGTACGTTTTCTCCATGCTGACCGACGTCTGCGCCCGCGATTTGTTGGGGAAGGTGTGGAACATGATCTGGGATCAAAATAAGGTCATGACCTTTGACCCTTTCAACTCTTGGGTCAGACTGTATCCAAAGGCTTTTTATGTCCTTGGTTTTTCAATCGGTTTTCTTTCTCAGTATGACCTGCTGTGAGAGAGATGCAATTAATTAATTGCTTGATGTAGTGTGGAAAATATTTACATGTTTACATATTTACAACAAAACAAGATAAATGTAATGAAAAATTGCAAATCCAATCAAGTGTGAACAAAGGAAACAGTGACTTATAAAACACCAATTATCTATTTTAGTTCATTAGAGTCTGTGATACATTGTAAGTATAGTCATTATTGCATTATTTAGACATATAGGACCATATGGAAAACTTTTTTACAAATTTTATTCTATTTATTTTTAAAATAATTATTTGCAATGAAATTGCACATTTTTAAAGATCCTTCCCTGGTGAAATTAACAAAGCAACACCACATAATAAATCAAAAAGCATGTCTAATCAATTGAATTCATGAAACTTTTTAATAATTTATCAGAACTTTTACAGTAATATGGCCCTATGACCCCCCCCCCATACTGCTTCTGTATTTATGATTTAATACAAATCAACCATCAAAAACAGTGGTAATCAAATAAATGCATAAAACATTATCAATTTAGTTAACTCTTTAAAATTTACTCAAATGAAAATTTAACAATTAATTAATAATCCTTTTATTTTTTGCCAATTTTCCATGTCATGGAAGTTGTTTACGCATAGCAACTTAAATTTCATCAGTGTACATATTATCAGTTCATGCATTTCCTGTGAATCGAAACAACGACCTTGTGCAAGCTAAATGAACATGCTATATAACTCAGCCTTATTGCTTTTATAAAATGTTTTCTGTTTCACGTCACAGATGGCATTATATCGTTGTGTTTTAGCATGACGGAAACGTTGGAATGACCAATCAGCATTCAAACCAATCACTATCTGTTTCAGAAGTCCTGATTAAAAAGCTTAATTAAAAACGGATCTGTCTTTTATGACAAGTCTCGCTTCTTAGTTCTTTTATTTGGCTTCCTAAAGTTGTTTAGATTGATTTCAGACACTCGAGCATCAGAGAAACACTGGCCAATGACTCAAAGGCCTGGATCGATCCGAGAGAGAGACAGAGAGAGACAGAGAGAGAGAGAGACTCCGGGGAGCAGCGATTGATGGATGGAGAGAGGTGGAGAGTTGATGTGACTTGAGTGGGTAAGGAGAGAGTGAGGCTTAGCCACACTCACACACACACACACACACACACACGCTACCCATCAACCACACGCCGGTAAACTGCGTCAAGCCTGCCAGACAAAGCACACCTCCTGCAGAGCAACAAACCTGCTACTGGATAATGGAGCACAACACACACACACACACACACTCAGTCTGATCTCCGTCTGTGTTCACACTCACAAAACATATATCTAAACATTACCTATCTAAACATTAATATATAAGGTCCCTCAGTATTATCAGCAGTTTTCACATTGCTCAATAGCTAATTACCCTCCTCCATCCCCAGCTCCTCCTCTGTCAGTCAGGATTCAGCCTTTTGATTATCCTTTGAATCAGACTAATTCTAAAATGTGTACATAAAATTATTGAACTTTAACGATATCTGCAATACATTTATGTTGGTTCTGTCCGGTTTACCCTGGGGGGGGTTATCGCTGCTCTCCCTGCTCTCATCCATGCTAGGCTGCAAGGATGCGCGGGGAGTTCTTGCCCAGAACAGAACCATACCGCCAATCCAAACCGTATGCTAACTGTCAATCATCTTTGACGATAGTGGTCCTGACAGAA
>NW_015664048.1:410859-411762 GCF_001515625.1 Sinocyclocheilus rhinocerous | reverse complement strand
ATATATAAGGTCCCTCAGTATTATCAGCAGTTTTCGCATTGCTCAATAGCTAATTACCCTCCTCCATCCCCAGCTCCTCCTCTGTCAGTCAGGATTCAGCCTTCTGATTATCCTTTGAATCAGACTACTTCTAAAATGTGTACATAAAATTATTGAACTTTAATGATATCTGCAATATATTTATGTTGGTTCTGTCCGGTTTACCCTGGGGGGGTTATCGCTGCTCTCCCTGCTCTCATCCATGCTAGGCTGCATGGATGCGCAGGGAGTTCTTGCCCAGAACAGAACCATACCGCCAATCCAAACTGTATGCTAATTGTCAATCATCTTTGACGATAGTGGTCCTGACAGAAATATGAATGAAAACAATTCTAGCTAGACAAGCTCAATTTCATGTGTCACTGTGTTCTGAAATGTATCAGACGATGGAAACCCTGGGATAAAAAAAGATATTTTTCTCAGAATTCTGAGTTTACATCTCGCAATTCTTTTTTTTGTTGTTGTTGTTTTTGTTTTTTTGCTTCCGCCATAAAATAAAGACTAAAAAAGATCATTGCGACCTTTTAATTGCACAATTCTGCTGTTTTTCTTAGAATTGTGAGTTTATATCTCACAATTCTGCCTTGTTTTATCTTACACTAAACTCACAATTCTGAGTTTATGTCCCACAATTCTGAGATTATATGTTGCAATTATGAGTTTGTCACAATTTTGAGTTTATATTGCAATTCTGAGTTTATGTCCCACAATTCTGAGTTTATAGGTCCTAATTATGAGTTTATATTTCGTAATTTTGAGTTTATATATCATAATTTTGAATTGATATTGCAATTCTGAGTTTATGACGCAATTTTGAGTTTATATGTCCTAATTATGAGTTTATATTGCAATTCTGAGTTTATA
>NW_015664048.1:401752-407730 GCF_001515625.1 Sinocyclocheilus rhinocerous | reverse complement strand
TATGAATGAAATGAATGAAAACAATTCTAGCTAGACAAGCTCAATTTCATGTGTCACTGTGTTCTGAAATGATGGAAACCCAAAGATCATTGCGACCTTTTAATTGCACAATTCTGCTGTTTTTCTTAGAATTGTGAGTTTATATCTCACAATTCTGCCTTGTTTTATCTTACACTAAACTCACAATTCTGAGTTTATGTCCCACAATTCTGAGATTATATGTTGCAATTATGAGTTTGTCACAATTTTGAGTTTATATTGCAATTCTGAGTTTATGTCCCACAATTCTGAGTTTATAGGTCCTAATTATGAGTTTATATTTCGTAATTTTGAGTTTATATATCATAATTTTGAATTGATATTGCAATTCTGAGTTTATGACGCAATTTTGAGTTTATATGTCCTAATTATGAGTTTATATTGCAATTCTGAGTTTATATGTCGTACGCCCATGTTAACGGATCAGAGCGTTCACACTGCACGCGATTGCGGTCCGGCAGAGAAAAAAAAAAATTCTGCCATATATGTCTGTTCTAGAGACATTTTGTTACACCTTTACTTAATGATTATTTTGCCTTATGTCTGTTCTAGAGACATGTTACAGCTTCTTGATAAAGCTCTAATTGGTTTTCTTTTGGAAATATGTTTCAAATTCACACTGAATGCATTAATGACTGTAAAGCATGTCTATGTGTGTAAAAATCGTGATTAAAATCGAAATCGCAAAATTGATCAAAGAAATCTCGATAGTTTTTTTTTTTCCATATTGCAAAGCCCTAGATTATGTTGCAATTATGAGTTTGTCACAATTTTGAGTTTATATTGCAATTCTGAGTTTATGACGCAATTTTGAGTTTATATGTCCTAATTATGAGTTTATATGTCGTAATTTTGAGTTTATATATTATAATTTTGAGTTTATATTGCAATTCTGAGTTTATGATGCAATTTTTAGTTTATATGTCGTAATTATGAGTTTATATGTCGTAATTTTGAGTTTATATGTCATAATTTTGAGTTTATATTGCAATTCTGAGTTTGTATGTTGCAATTATGAGTTTGTCACAATTTTGAGTTTATATTGCAATTCTGAGTTTGTCACAATTCTGAGTTTGTCACAATTCTGAGTTTATGTTCCACAATTCTGAGTTTCTACGTCACAATTCTGAGATTATATGTTGCAATTATGAGTGTCACAGTTTTGAGTTTATATTGCAATTCTGAGTTTATGTCCCACAATTCTGAGTTTATATGTCGCAATTCTGTGTTTTTATTTTGTTTTTTTTTTGCAATTCTGAGTTTGTCGTAATTTTGAGTTTACATGTCCTAATTTTGAGTTTATATCTCGTAATTTTGAGTTTAAATTGCAATTCCGAGTTTGTCACAATTTTGAGTTTATATGTCGCAATTTTGAGTTTGTCGCAATTCTGAGTTTATATCTTAATTCTGACTTCTTTTATCTAAGAATAAACTTACGAGTTTAAATTGCAATTCCGAGTTTGTCACAATTCTGAGTTTATATCTCACAATTCTGAGTTTGTTGCAATTTTGAGTTTATATCTTGTAATTCTGAGTTTATTTGTCGCAATTCTGAGTTTATATCCCAATTCTGACTTGTTTTATCACAGAATAAACTTGTGATTCTGAGTATGTTGCAATTTTGAGTTTATATGAATTGAGAATTGTGAGAAAAAGTCAGAATTAAGATAAAAAGTCGCAATTTCTTTTCAAATCAAATGCCTTGGTGAGCAGAAGAGACTTCTTTCAAAAACATTACAAAAATAAACGTGTACACTCAAACACACATAAATGTTTCAGGTCTGAGTATGTACTGTGCAATGTGTTGGCCAAACAATTGCGTCTATGTAGTTATTTTAAATATGTTTCTGGCCTTTATCTCAAATCTTTGGAAATCATGTGTGTGTGTGTGTGTGTGTGTGTGTGTGTGTGTGTGCGCGTGTGTGTGTGTGCGTGTGCGTGAGCGTGAGCGTGAGTGTGTGCGTGTGCGTGTGCGAGTGTGTGTGTGTGTGTGTGTGAGTGAATAGAGACAAAAGCAAATGACAGAGCGTTTGCATTCATTAAATCTGTTATTGTGTGTGTGCATCCACATTTCTGAGTTAATTCACCCTGTCACCTCTCATCTGTTTCACCGGACACACACACACACAGGGAATCTCTCAGTAAGTGGATTGAAGACACACACACACACCTGATGTCTGTGGAGGTGTTTCTCTGGAAAATGTCAGTCTCCATTCAAACCATCATTCATCAAATGTGTCTTGCTCTTTTCCTGTCTTTCAAACACACTCATACAGCTCTCTCTCTCTCACACACACACACACACACACACTTTCAATCTGTTTTATTAAAGTCTGCATTATAAAACAGATAGTTCTGACATTAAAGCCATTGTAAAATGCAGATAAACGCACCTGTGACGCATTAATGCAGCAGTCTGCTACAGCCTGCAGTTATTAAAGAACAATGGATTATATTACTTTTCAGAAGAATGTGATCATGATGAATAAATGTAATATGAGTAATATTAGTAAATGCAATATGATTTTTATTAATAAATCTAACTGTTTATTGAACATTGGTCTGTTTTAACATATTGCTGTTGGCATAATCTCTAAAAGTGTTAGTGGTCGTCCTTTATGTTTTTTTCTAGCTGTGTTTCACAGACAAACTCATCTCTTTAATATTTCAAGTGTTTCTCCATTCTATATTTATTAATTGTCATGAATTGTCTCTGTTACTTGTGTACAATGATTAAAGAGAGTAAATGAAGACATTTACACCATATACTAGTAGTTTTTGTTAATATTTTTTATAATTTTATAATTTTTTATAATTTTAATTTTAGTTAAAGTTTTAGTAATTTTGTTGTATGTTTTTTGTCATTTTTTATTTATTTATTTATTTATTTATTTTACGTCCATAGTACTTCAACATAAATTAAACTTAAATGAGAAAGTTTGAGCTAGTTTTTTATATGTTATATTTCAGGCTGAAGTTTATTTCTTCCACATAGAGAAATGTGAACATTAGAAATGTTGAGCTAAAAAAAATAGCTAAATGAACTAAAAATTTAATAAGTTTAGATTTCTTTAAATTTTAGTTTTAGTTATTTTAGTACTTCAACTTAAATTATACAAAAAAAATGACAAATGTGGAGCTAAAATGTTTGCTAAATGAGTTTTAAAAAATTACTTTTTTATTTTAGTTTTTAGTACTTCAACATAAATTAAAAGAAAAATTAGAGAAATATTGAGTTAAAAATAGCTAAATGAACTAAAAATTAAATAAGTTTACATTTTTAAATTTTAGTTTTAGTTATTTTAATACTTCAACTGAAATTAAAAGAAAAATAGAAATGTTGAGCTAAAAATAGCTAAATAAGGTTAGCTATTAAGCTATTTTAGCTATTATAAGTTTAAGTTAAATAAGTTCGTTTTTTATATTTTAGTTTTAGCTATTTTAGTACTTCAATTGAAATTAAAAGGAAATGAGAAATGTAGAACTAAAAATATTAATTAAAAATGAGCTAACGTTTTTTTATTTTAGTTTTAGTTATTTTAGTGCTCCAACTTACACAAAAAATAGAAATAAAAATATTAAGCTAACAATAGCTAAATTAGTTGAGTTTTTAGTTTTACTTATTATTAAACAACTTAAATTAAACGAAAATGAAAAATGTTGCCTTGGCAACTAACCAAAATAAAACGTTATATAGCCTAAATAAAATTAGTTTTTTTTAATGTTTTATTTCAGTTAATATTTATTTTATTTCAAGTAATGCAAATGTTTTTATGGCTTTAGTTTTAGTTTTGTTATCGTTAATAAGCCTAATTTACTCAAGTGTCCTGCTTCTCAGATGCTTCAGAAAAATCTCAACGACGTCTCAAACTGAGCTCACTCTTCTCAAATACCAGATTCTGACCTCAGAAGCCAAAGATCTCAAACATTTCTTATCAAATTCCTCCAAAGTCGAAATGATCAGAGCGGCTGTTTTTATTCCTCCTCAGACACTCAAAACATAACTGAGACCTGCATGATATATGAAAGAGCAATGAAAAATCCCTCTGGGAACAAATACAGATAAAACACACACTGAAGTCAATCTAGTCACACACACACACACAGAGAGAGAGAGTGGTGTGTGTAATGGATTAGATCTCTTAGCATCTGATGAATGACCATTTACATGACATGACAGCACTAATGTCTTGAATACAGAACACACACACACTCTCTCTCTCTCACACACACACACTTTAAAGCACTGCAAACGAAAACCAGCCCAAACTTTGTATGCTCAGTCTCTAATGTGATCTCCTGCGTGTTTATTATTAATATTGGTGTTGTGTTGTGCCGTCACACGTGGCTCTAACAGATTTATTTTGCTGTGCTCGGACTCGGGCTTCAGCTCGGGGTTCTGAGGTCCGTCTTATCAGCGCAGGACAGCGAGGGTCTCTCATGGGTCCCGTTTCAACTTCTTACAGCAGAACGAACATAAACACACACACACACACACACACACACACACACACACGTGTCCTTCAGGGACTTCCAGTTAAACTGCCATTGTATTTAAAACAAGGTAATTATAATTACTGCACACAAACCCTGACCTGAACACACACACACACACACACACACACACGCACACACACACACTCTTTTGTAGTCATTCTGTGGCGCCAGACGCAGGGACAGTAACTCAATTATACAGAAAGCTTTTGCTCCACTAGTGAATCACTGAACTACCAGTCGTCAAATAAATTAATAAAGCACACACACACACGGATCGCAATTCATCTGCGGCTCATAAACTGTGCAAAGCAATCAAAATAGATCCTGTTTTCCTACAAGATCACACAATTTATACTACAGCAACACCACGCTTTTTGATATTCTATGTAAATACTATTGCATGTGAATATGGAAATCACACAATATCATGCTAAATATCACTGTACCATGGTATATGAATATGTAATCAAGGTAAATCTCAAAGTACAGTGGTTATACCATCACTATGCACTGTAAAAGTTAAAATATGAGATATTTCTACTACATCGAATCCTTAAAAATGAATTTCAAAGCTTTTGCTCCACTAGTGAATCACTGAACTACCAGTCGTCAAATAAATTAATAAAGCACACACACACACGGATCGCAATTCATCTGCGGCTCATAAACTGTGCAAAGCAATCAAAATAGATCCTGTTTTCCTACAAGATCACACAATTTATACTACAGCAACACCACGCTTTTTGATATTCTATGTAAATACTATTGCATGTGAATATGGAAATCACACAATATTATGCTGAATATCACTGTACCATGGTATATGAATATGTAATCAAGGTAAATCTCAAAGTACAGTGGTTATACCATCACTATACACTGTAATATGAGATAATACTTAAAATATGAGATATTTCTACTACATCGAATCCTTAAAAATTAATTTTATTGGTGTGAACTAATGCATTCTGATCAGTTCAGGCTTATTAATCATATTTTGAATATATGGAGTATGAGTATATGAGTATGGAAATCATACAAAGTCATGGCAGATCTCAAAGTATCCCGGTATTAAGATTTCTAAACGATGTAAATTAAATGTTTGAAATGTTATTTCTAGCACATTTTAGTTTTTTATTTTTATTTTTTTACAATGCATACATAACAGCAGTTTTGGAAAAGAACAAATGCATTTAAAATGAAATACAAGCGACTCGTTTTGGACATTGCAGCATATATGAACACAGTTCACAATTCAACTTTGGCACCTAAACGGATCCAATTCTGTTTCGCAAACGCCTTCACCTGTGACTCTTAACTTAATTAAACTAGGTACTTTGAAATACCATGGTACGTGAATACGGTTCCACGGTTTTACCGTATGGTTCCACCAATACTTTGTTTGCAACAAAATGACATATCAGCATTTTGGTCACTCACTC
>NW_015664048.1:384992-401520 GCF_001515625.1 Sinocyclocheilus rhinocerous | reverse complement strand
CACACACACACACACACACACACACACCTTCTCTCCGTGATCTCAAGCTGCTGCTGAGGAGAATTCAGAGAGATTTGAGGAGATTCACTCACCTGGAGAAGACACGAGGAGTGCGGAACAAAAAAGTCCCAGAGCCGCGGAGAGAATCACTGAGCGACAGCAGCGCGCTCCGCCAGTGTGTGTGTGTGTGTGTGTGTGTGACAGAGAGAGAGAGAGAGAGCGCGCGCGGTTTGCACTGGTCTCTCCACTGCGCGCTTTTGTTTCTCTATGCGCTTGTGTGTTTTGTGTATCTTGCGTCTCCAGAGTTAGGTTTTATCCTCAGTTCAGGTGATGTTTGGGTCTCTCTCATTAAATATGTCCTTATTATGCAAATGAGGTTCCCGCCCGCTCATATCATTAACTCTCATACAGTTATTCTGTCTCGTTTACCGAACAGTGTCGGTATTTTCTCACAGAGTTTCATTATAACGCATTAATCATCCTAATAATAATAAGAGCAGCGATAACTTCCCTGTTTTTTCTCCAGAGCTTCAGAAAAACTCCTTTTGGTGATGCAAATGATGGTGGTAAAATGATTTATGCTTTTCTTAAATTATGTTAGGGCTTTTAAGGTTTAGGGGAGTTTGTAGTAGTCATAATTAGCTTCATTTAAAAAAAAAGTCCAGAGAGATTTTGATTTAATCTGCAAAGAAAAATACCCTGAGTGGGAGTGAGTGCTTACGTAGATATAGTTTGTGGAAATTTAGCTCAAGAAATAAGCTAAAACCTTCCTTTGGGACAATGCTCAAAGAAAAAAAAAAAAAGAGGAATAAAACAAATAATGTTTTTTGTTATTATATGTTTATTTATTTTTTTACAGCAGCGTTTGGGTGAGTCTGTAGTGATTATAAGTTTATATTTAAAACAGTAGAAGAATATGATATGATCTCATTTAGATGCACTAGTACAATAAAGGTTCATTATTGGCATTGATGGTTCCTTGAAGGAACTTTAACATCCTTGGAAACGTTCCATTGCACAAAAGATTCTTTATTGTGGAAAAACGTTCTTCGTTTTTTTTTGTTGTTTTTTTTGGTTCTCCAAAGAACCTTTCAGTGAACAGTTCTTAAAAGAACCTTTTTTTTCTTAGTGTGAAGAACATTTAATAATAATCTAAAGAACCTTAATCCACTATAAAGAGCCTTAAGTGGTTCAATGGATGGTAAAGGTTCATGGAACCATCAATGCCTGGAACCTTTACTTTTAATAGTGTATAAACTACTTTTTGTGGATTGGAAGGGTTCTTTATGGAACCACTGATGCCAGTAAGGAACCCTTAAGAGTGTAGATTATTAAAAGGTTCTTTATTAGCATTGATGTTTCCATGAAGAACCTTTAAAAATCCATGGAAACTTCCCGTTGTTCAAACAGTTCTTTAAAATGGAAAAGGTTCCTTAGATTATTCAAATGTTCTTCATATTAAGAAATAAGTGGTTCTTTAAAGAACTGATCACTGAAAGATTCATTGGGGAACCAAAAATGGTTCTTCCATGGCATTGCTGTCAATGCTGTGAAAACAAACAAAAAAAATATTTTAGGACTGTTCAAGAACCATTTTTGGTTCACTAAAGAACCTTTCAGTGAGTAGTTCTTAAAAGAGCCATTTTTCTTAGTGTTAAGAACATTTTAATAATCTAAAGGACCTTATTCCATTATAAACAACTTTTTGCACAGTGGAAGGGTTCTTTATGGAAGGACTGATGCCAATAAGGAACCTTTAAGAGTGTAGATTATTAAAAAGGGTCTTTATTGTCACTTATGACTCCATGAAGAACCTTTAACATCAGGGAACCTTTCTGCACTCTTAAACATAAAGGTTCTTTATTGGCATCAATGGTTCTATGAAGAACCTTGAACATCCTAAAGAACCAGAAAAGGTTCTTTATAGTTTTACTGAAAGGTTCTTTTGGGAACCAAAAATGGTTCTTTTATGGCATCACTGCAGAAACACCCTTTTGGAACCTTTATTTTTAAGAGTGTGTTGCTCAAAATGTCCTATAGATTATTAACAAGTTCTCGATATAAAAAGTGGTTCTTTTAAGAACTGTTCACAGAAAGGTTCTTTGGCGAAATCAAAAATGGATCTTCACTCTTATAAAGATTTTAAAAGTAGCTTTTCACAATGATGCCTTTGAAGAACCATTTTTGGTTCCCAAAAGAACCTTTCTGTTTGGAAAAATTTGGAACCTTTATTTTATTAGTGTAGTGTAAATGTTTCTTTAGATATATTTAAATGTTCTTTATACTACTAAAAAAAATGGTTCTTTTAAGAACTGATCACTGAAAGCTTCTTTGGGGAACCAAAAAAAAAAAAGGTTCTTCTATGGCATCACTGCAAAAACACCCTTTTGAACCCTTATTTTTAAGAGTGTGATGCTCAAAAGGTTCTATAGATTATTAACAAGTTCTCGATATAAAAAATTATTATTTTAAGAACTGTTCACAGAAAGGTTCTTTGGGGAACCAAAAATGGTTCTGCTGCATGTAGCTGAGTAAACCTGTGTGTGTGACTGAGCGTGAATGAATGTGTGTGTGTTGTAAATGTGATTAGTGGGAGTGGCTGTGGAGTGGACGATGCACTCGTCGCGATTACCCTGTGCAGCGCGCACCCTGCATGCTAAAGCGCACGAGCGGGTGGAACGCATGTGGCTTTAATCACCCCACCAGAGAAAAACACACACACACGCCAAGCCTGAAAAGAAAAAAAACAGAAGCAGCTGTGATTGTGTCTGAGCCTTAAAATAATGTAAAACAGCTTCCTTTTTCATGCATGCCAAAGAAATCTGAATTTCTCACAAAACAGCCTGCCAATGGCAAAAGAGTGGTGCCAGCATTTGTGCACGCATGTGCGTGTGTGTGTGTGTGTGTGTCTCACTCCAGGGTGTGTATGACATTGGCTTGATTTGTAGGCATTGGTTGCTTTTCTGAGCTCCAAAACATAGTGATTGTGTTGAAGTGTCAGTGTATGTATGTGTGTGTGTGTGTGTAAGTGAAGTGGATGGAAATCAGGCACAGAATGTGACAGCTGTCTACTGCTGCTGCTGGTCAGAGGGGGCGTGGCTCTATTAAAGAGGCGTGGCTCACTGTCAGAAAGAAAGTGACTTCAGCTCTGTCTCGCCTCATTAATATTCTGATGTCATTGCTCCGGCCCCTCCCCCACTATACACTGGAGATGAAAGTATGATATCATTCCATATGGATGGCCAGAGAGAAGACACAGCGGCCACTCGATCCATCACCCCTGAGTGCTCTCTCTCTCTCTCTCTCTCTCTCTCTCGCTCTTTTAGTCATCATATACACGTTCCCAACTTGAAGGCTGTCCAGAATGTAAGAAGCCTTATTATGCTGCCTCTTAGGATATACTTGTTTTGTATATTCCACACAAAACCAGAAATGATTGGCTGGTTTTATGCAACTTCCATGTATCAGGGTCTATTATGGAAGCTTATATTATAAAAATATATATAAAAAAAGGTAATTGCGAGTTTTTATCTCACAACTCTGACTTTTTTCTTGCTATTCTGAGTTTATATCTTGCGATTCTGAGAACTGAGAGCTTATATATTACAATTCAACAGTTTACAACGGTAAAGTCTGAGTTTATATCTCGTAATTCTGACTTTTTTTTCTCAGAATAGTGAGAAAAGAGTCAGAACTGTGAGATAAACACTTGCAATTACCTTTTTTTTTTAATTTTATAATATTATAAAATAATTTCAGTGCCAAAATAAATAAATGCCATTTTGAGAATAAAGGTGTAATATTTTGATATATAAATCTATAAATCTAAATTTATATAAATCAAAATTACCTAAATTAAGTCGTAGCATTGTGAGATTAAAATTTATATATTTTGAAAATTAAGTCAAAATTACGAGAATAAAGTCAAAGCATTGTGAGATCCTAATATTTTGAGAACATATTCAAAATGACCAGAACAAAGTTGTATCAATACAAGAATAAAGCCATAATATATTTTGAGATACAAACTTGCAATACTGAGAAAAGTAGAAGTCAGAAAGTCAGAATTACGAGATATAAACTCAGAATTCGGAGCAAAAAAGTCTGAATTGCGAGATATAAGCTCAGAATTTCAAAAGGTCAGAATTGTGAGATGTACACTCAAATTTGTGAGTTTATAACTTGCAATTGTGAGATATAAACTTGCAATTGTTAAAACACCTGTAACATCTCTCTTAATTAACACTTTACGAGCCTCTTCTCTGCTCTCCGTGGCAGCATAGCACCGATTCTGTTATTATAAATGAAAAATGCTGACCATGAGCTGATTTTATGGGTTATTTCAGTGTAATACAACAGACACAATAAATTACAGTGATTATGTATTAATTCATATATACATGTGTCAGATATATGTTGATGATAATAATGCAGTAGGAATGAGCTTTGAATATTTAATATTTAATGTGAATAAAATATACAGTGAGGTCCAAATGCCTGAGAAAATGTGGGATTCAAATCTAATTTAAACTGGGAAATATAGAATAGAGCAAAAAATGCTATGAAGTAAAATAAATATTTAAGACAGATTTCTGCTTAATTTCTATGTGACTAATCAAATGCAAGCAAATGAGCATCACTGATCATGACTCTTTTCTTGCTTCAACTGAAGCTGAACATGCAGAAGAAACAACATTCTCCAATTCATGACTGCTGCAATTCAACTTTTCTCACAGATTGTTATGCTGATAATATAATTTATGATGAAAATTTGTGTAAAAATATGCAAAACACAAGCATTTTCTCAGTGGTCTCAGACTTCTGTACCTCACTGTATGTACGTCCTGTTCACAAACACACGAATGTCTCTCTAGAGTCTCTCTCGCTTTACATTATGAAAATAATTAATTACTAAACAAACAGATTTAAAGGGAAAAGCCACCTGGCAAGGAGAGAACTTATCAGTCCCAACATAAAAGGCAGAGCAAGTCTAATGTGTTTTCATTCATTGTCACCTAATAAAAATTCTCCTCACGTCACATCAATAACTCAAAATCACCTTCATGTTTTTAAGTTTAAAAAAACATTATAGTTTTCATCTTTATTTGTTTTTGTAATCCCCTGCCAACGTTTTGGTATAAATCCAGAAACATACTTTACATAGGTACACAAAACATGAACGCTTCACTTACATACTACAAGTGTTTGGCGGTAATTTACTGTTGCGTAAAAAAAAAAAAACTTTAGTACCTTATAATGTTAATGTCTGTTATGAAGAATACAGAATATATTTATGTTGCCTTATAAAATTATATGAATTGGATTTAGACACATTTTAGCTTGTGTAAGTTAGAAGCATTTAACGTCATTTTTATTTAACTTCCTTTTTATTTAACTTTTTTATTTATTTATTTTAAGTACCGATTTGAATCAAATGATTCCCGAACCCGCACCGAAGAACCGATTTGAATCAAATGATTCCCAAACCCGCACCGAAGTCCCGATCTGAATCAAATGATTTGCGAACCCACACCGAAATCCCAAACCCACACCGAAATCCCGATCTGAATCAAATGATTTGCGAACCCACACCGAAATCCCAAACCCACACCGAAATCCCGATCTGAATCAAATGATTTGCGAACCCACACCGAAATCCCAAACCCACACCGAAATCCCAAACCCGCACCGAAATCCCGATCTGAACAAATGATTCCCGAACCTGCACCGAAATCCCGATCTGAATCAATGATTCCCAAACCCGCACCGAAGTCCCAATCTAAATCAAATGATTCCCAAACCTGTACCGCAGTCCCAATCTGAATCAAATGATTCCCGAACCTGCACCGAAGTACCGATCTGAATCAAATGATTTGCGAACCCACACCGAAATCCCAAACCCACACCGAAATCCCGATCTGAATCAAATGATTTGCGAACCCACACCGAAATCCCAAACCCACACCGAAATCCCGATCTGAATCAAATGATTTGCGAACCCACACCGAAATCCCAAACCCACACCGAAATCCCGATCTGAATCAAATGATTTGCGAACCCACACCGAAATCCCAAACCCACACCGAAATCCCGATCTGAATCAAATGATTTGCGAACCCACACCGAAATCCCAAACCCACACCGAAATCCCGATCTGAATCAAATGATTTGCGAACCCACACCGAAATCCCAAACCCACACCGAAATCCCGATCTGAATCAAATGATTTGCGAACCCACACCGAAATCCCAAACCCGCACCGAAATCCCAATCTGAACAAATGATTCCCGAACCTGCATCGAAATCCCGATCTGAATCAATGATTCCCAAACCCGCACCGAAGTCCCAATCTAAATCAAATGATTCCCGAACCTGCACCGAAATCCCGATCTGAATCAATGATTCCCAAACCCGCACCGAAGTCCCAATCTAAATCAAATGATTCCCGAACCTGCACCGAAATCCCGATCTGAATCAATGATTCCCAAACCCGCACCGAAGTCCCAATCTAAATCAAATGATTCCCGAACCTGCACCGAAATCCCGATCTGAATCAATGATTCCCAAACCCGCACCGAAGTCCCAATCTAAATCAAATGATTCCCGAACCTGCACCGCAGTCCCAATCTGAATCAAATGATTCCCAAACCTGCACCGAAGTACCGATTTGAATCAAATGATTCCCGAACCTGCACCGCAGTACCAATCTGAATCAAATGATTTCCGAACCCACACCGAAGTCCCGATCTGAATAAATGATTCCCGAACCCACACCGAAATCCCAAACCCGCACCAAAATCCCGATCTGAATCAATGATTCCCAAACCCGCATCGAAGTCCCGATCTGAATCAAATGATTTGCCAACCCACACCGAAGTCCCGATCTGAATCAAATGATTCCCGAACCCGCACCGAAGTCCCGATATGAAACGAATGATTCGCGAAAGCCACACCAAATGATTTGCGATCCGCGCTCTGTAGTATCGATCTAAATAGTGATTCGCAAACCATCATTTCAGATAGGGACTTCGGATCGCGCATCGCAAATCATTCAATTCACGAACCCGCTCCGAAGTTCCAATCTAAATCAAAAGATTCACGAACCCGCGACAAAGTTCAGATCTAAATCAAATGAGTCGCGATACGCAGTTTAAAGTCCCCAGCTGAATCAAATGATTCATGATACGCGATCCGATTGGAGCGCTTCGAAACAGTGAATCATTAAGAAGGGAATGTAGAAGATGTGAACGGAAATGGAAGAAAGATAAGTTACAAATTGCTTGTGAAATGTTGAAAGACTCGTTGTCTAAATCAATGACTGACTCTGTTTTGAATCCTAGATTAGAGGTGCCTGGCGATATGTCTGTTGAACTATGTGAAAGCTTTTTACGATTCTTTGTCGGTCGAGTATCAGAGGTTAAAAATAATATACAGCAGTGTGCACATGTTCCTTTGAATGCACCAGAAACTAATGCTATGCTATGTGAACTTGAGCCTATCTCCCTATCCACTTTTAATGACATTGTTTTTAAGCTGAAGCCTACATTTGCTCCTCAAGACATTGTTCCGACACTGTTAAGGCAAACCATTGAATCGGTCGGTCCATATATAGTTTCTATAATAAATAAAAGCCTACTTTCAGGAATTGTTCCCGAGTACTGTAAACACGATCAAAATCTGGATAAGAGCGCTCTATGCAACTAAAAACTTTCATTTCTGGCCAAGATCTTAGAGAAAATTGTTCTTACTCAACTGGAGTCATTCCTTGATGAAAATTATATTTGTGAAGTATTTCAATCAAGTTTTAAAAAGCACCATAGTACAGAAACAGTATTATTAAAGGTTTTAAATGACATTTTTTAGCAACTGATGCTGGTAATGTGACTATACTTTTGCTTTTAGATCTCACGGCAGCGTTCGACACAATCGACCAACATATTCTTATGAAGGAAATGCTTTAAATTGGATTAAGTCGTATCTTTTAAATAGAAGTTTTTCTGTTCGTATGGGTGAGTGTACATCAGCTTCAGCACCTTTATTATGTGGTATTCCACAAGGCTCTGTTTTTGCACCGCTTCTCTTCTCTCTTTATATGCTCATGCTAGATTTGATTTTGCATAAATACAGTGTTTCATTTCACTGCTACGCAGACAATACACAAATGATGTAAGCCTTGGAAAGATTAAAAAAAAATCTTTTCTACTCTTTACTTAATCCCCAGTCTAGCTTGTACTTATTTGAGTCTAGCTTGTACTTATTTGAACAATGTCTGAAACTTGGTATTACGAGCACTTGCTGTGTCTACTTGCCTCTTTAAGATGAATCGCTTGATGTATTCCCCAATTTTAAGTCGCTTTGGATATAAGTGTCTGCTAATTAATAAATGTAAATGTAAATGTAAACTCGCTATATTATGGTGCTCAAAATAAAATTTGAGATAGATTGCAGATGGTCCAAAATGCAAGAATCCTCACATGGCACTTGTAAATTAGATCATATTACCCCAGTGTTAAAATCATTGGTTGCTTGTTTCTTTTAGGATTAATTTTAAAATCTTATTATTTGTATTTAAATCTCTACATGGTATAGCTCCATCGTATATTGCGGATCTAATTCAGGAACAAAAGCCAATGAGATCTTTACGATCTCAATCACAGAAACTTCTTGTTGTTCCTCGGTCTAAGATGAAATCTAGAGGGATCGTGCTTTTGCGGTCGCTGCCCCTAAACTATGGAACAGCCTTTATTAGGGACGTACCGACGCTCGGTCAGCTTAAAAGCCATCTGAAAACATTTTTTTATGATAGCGTTCAAACAAAGATAAGTGCGAAGGTTGCTAGTGTCATATGTGTCTCTTTTGTCCTTAAGATATATTTCGACTGTTCTTTTAAGGTTTATCTTTTTATATTTCTTAATTAGATTATGGTTCTTAAATCATAGGTTATGATTTTTTCCTCTCCTAATTGCTTTATTATTTTTACAGCACTATGGTCAACGTTGTTTTATTCAGTGCTTTAGAAATAAATTTGAACTTTGAACTTTGAAGATTAGTTGGTGACAGTTCAATAGAAATCAGTTGAAAGCATCCAGTCTCTCATACCATTGAAGTGAATGTTCAATTTATCAGTATATATTGTAATAAATATTTGAGAAATGATTGTTGTATGTGATTGTATTAGTCTATATAGAGTGATAGTCAATGTAAAAAGAGCAAATGGGAGAAGCAGATAAACACAAAACAGCAGAACAACATAAAGTTAAAGAGGATAAACTTTATCATTCAGCTGAAATATGCTCATATGTTTCAAACACTTCGGCTCTTATATGTTCTTACTCCACACATCTATTAAACATACTTGAAAGCGTGCAATTTTCTAGTAGTTTAATGCTTTTTTGCAAAAGTTACATGGTGTAGCTTTAAAATAAATCATAAAACCTCTTGAGGCATATTTGATTTATAAATTCCTGGCAAAGACAACATCATTAAAAAATCACAGATATCTGTTTTATAACTATTTGTTGCCATTGCTTCATGTTTGGTGTGGTCAGATCATTTCTATCTTCAGTGAAAAGCGTGTGTTCCTGTGTGCTTGTTTGTTTGTTTGTGTGTGTGTGTGTGTGTGTGTGTGTGTGTCATAAATCAAGAATCAGTCACTGTGTGTGTGTGTGTGTGTATATTTATTGATTGTGGAATCTGAACTGCTGGAATGGGATGGAAGGAGTTTTCAATTTAATTAAAAAATAAATTTCTTTGAGAGGCTTATGCAAATCCAAATGAATAACTAATATTAGCAGGAGCATTTATCCATTTGTTCAGTGTTACGCAGGAGCGTGACAGACCCACAGCGCTGTAATGACCTCATGGTCAAGCACTGCATCTGGAACTGTGAAAGAAATTATGGTAATGAGATCACACACAGAGACCAGAGAAAGAAATAAGAGAGAGAAATTTTATATTAACTACTACGTTTTCACACCCGGAGTGCTGCTCTCAGATGTTTAAAGGGACAGTGAGACCCCAAAAATCATAATTCGATCATCATTTACTCCTCCTCATGTCACTTCAGTCCTGTATGACCTTGTTTTTCTTCCACTGAACACAAAAGACAGCCACTGTCTTCAATTCAGTAAAAATAGATGGTGATTTTTTTTACAGCTAAGCTCCAAAAATACAAAAAAGTGAACCATAAAAGTAGTTACTGCACTGTATTCTAAGCCACATCCCAGATAACAAATTTAGGTTACAATAAAGTTGTGGGAACATTGGTTTGAATTGTTTCTAAATGGTTTAAATGTCCAGTTTTCTTGTTGTGATTATAATGTTATTTAAAAGTTGCAGAAACGTTTCTTGCATCATTCTAGTCAAGTCAAGGCACCTTTATTTATATAGCGCTTTATACAATACAGATTGTGTCAAAGCAGCTTTACAGTGTCAAACAGGAAAATAGTTTGTCGTACTAACTTTATTTTCACCCAAAATATATTATCAAAATGTGTATTTGTAATATTCTACAAATTTTAAAAATGTTTACAAAAAATGATTACAAAAAAATGTTTCTTAGAACGTTCAAGTACAAATTGCATCATATAAACGTTTTGAGAATGTTGTTTTCAGAATGTTTTTCTGAAAGTTATAAGATTGTTCCATAAACATTACTTTAGAAATGTTTTGTCCAAACATTTATATAACTTAAAAAAAAAAACTATAAATCTATGTTATTTGCTGATTATATTAATCTTAATTATGAACATTCACATGTTTGTGTTTCACGGATGAAATAAAGTCATGAGTATGATATTGAATGAGAGTAAGTAAATGAAGTGGGTGAGATAAACTATCCTGTTTAAAACAGAGTCAAATATACGTACACAAAGACAAAAACAAAAGAGAAACATGCAAAATGCCACAACTTTCATAAAGAGAGAGGAGATGGAGGGGGTCGTAATGGCTGCAGCACAGAAATGAAAAACTGCAGTCAACTTCACGCTATTGGCTTTCAATTGATTAAGAAGGTCGTTTGAAGGTCTCTCTCTCTCTCTCTCTCTCTCTTTATAAAAGTCTCTTGGAGTGGAATTAGAACACCAGGCAATTAAAGGCAACCTACTGAACACACACACTCTTACTGTTCCAGCTCATAATTTTTATTCAGCGTAATTAAAGTGTTACGATGGACACTCTGGTCAGACACTCTGAGCGCCAGAAAGAGGAGGAGGAGGAGAAACAAAACAATTGACATGAAGAAAGTGAGCGAAAGACAGAACATAAACCACTTTTCTGACTATTTTTGTATGATGTTTGAGAAGAGTGTGCTGACACTTTAAGTGATCAGACATTAGGGCTGCACGATTAATCGAATACGATACAAACGCATCTTGTCAGTAAAGCCGGTTTTGTAATCAGTAGTAAATCTCCATCACGTGCTTTCAGATGGAGCAGCATTTACTACACAGAGCTGTAGTTCTCTAACGGCATATTTGGAGTTTCTCTGGCCTTCGGGTGGAGATTTACTGCTGATCACAGAACCGTGCTTCACTGACAAGATGTGCATGACAATCGAAGCTTTTGCCTAATCGCGATTTCATTGCGGTTTATCGTGCAGCCCAATCAGAAGTACTTACATTTTCACCTGCTGGACCAGAAAACAGCTGAAAAATCCACAGATGCAGAATGAAAGAGTTATGCGAGCCATATAGAAACCAAGTTTTCATGTCAGACAGTAAGAAACCACCTAGAAACCACTCACTAAACCCTAGCAACTGCATAGCAACAGCCTAGCAACCACCCACAATGTTTTAGTAACTGCCACATAGCAACAGCCTAGCAACCACCCACAACATTCTAACAGCCACATAGCAACAGCCTAGCAACCACCCACAACATTCTAGAAGCTACTTAGCAACAGCCTAGTAACCACCCACAACACTCTTTAGCAGCCGGGTGGCAACAGCCTAGCAACAATCCAAAACATGATAGAAACATATAACAACAGCCTAGAAACCACAAACAACATTCTAGCAGCCTCATAGCAACAGCCTAGCAACCACCCACAACACTCTAGAGACCACATTGCAACAGCCTAGCAATCACCCACAACATTCTAGTAGCCACATAACAACAGCCTAGCAACCAACCACAACATTCTAGCAGTGGCATAGCAACAGCCTAGCAACCATCCACAACACTCTAGCAACCGCCTAATAACATTCTAGCAGCTGCATAGCAACAACCTAGCAACCACCCACAAAACTCTAGCAGCCGCATAGAAGCAGCCTAGCAACCATCCAAAACATTATAGTAGCCATATAACAACAGCCTAGCAACCACACACAACATTTTAGTAACTGCCACATAGCAACAGCTCTGCAACATCCCACAACACTCTAGCAGCCACATAGCAACAACCTAGCAACTATCCAAAACATTATAACAGCTGTACAACAACAGCCAAGCAACCATCCACAACATTCTAGCAGCTGCATAGTAACAGCCTAGCAGCCATATACAACATTCTGGCAGCCGCATAGCAACAGCCTAGCAACCACCCACAATATTCCAGCAGCCACATAGCAACAGCCTAACAACCACCCAAAACATTCCATCAGCCGCATAGCAACAGCCTAACAACCACCCACAACATTCCAGCAGCCATATAGCAACAGCCTAGCAACCACCCACAACATTCCAGCAGCCACATAGCAACAGTCTAGCAACCACCCACAACATTCCAGCAGCCACATAGCAACAGCCTAGCAACCACCCACAACATTCCAGCAGCCACACAGCAACAGCCTAGCAACCACCCATGACTGCAACATTCCACATAAACAAACACCAATGAAATTTTCTTTAGACAATGTACAAATGTTTTATCCAGCATTATTTTTGCTATTATTATTATTATTATTATTATTATTCCAGATATTACTGAATTGCGTGTGCACATGTATGTACAGTATATGTTTCTAATGTTTTGCCAGTGTAAATCCATTCGATCAGAACTGAACGTGAATGTGAATGCGCCACACAGAAGAACAGCTGTTGGATGTTGGATGAAAGACGGACAGACAGAAGGACAGTGAGAGACATTAGCCTGTTAGCGTCCCGTCACGATCTGTTGTGCTAACCAGATGATAAAGTCAACTAATTGGATCTGTTGGCACTTCGTGTTCAATTAATCAATTACTGCGGTGTGTGAGATATGCATGACTGTAGCTGCATTTGTGTACGACTGCGTGTGTGTGTGTGTGTGTGTGTGTGTGCGGTTATTAGAGGACAGTGAACGTGAGCTTCCACCCTGCATTAGACACTTGACAAGATTTTATTGTCAGTCCAGCAAAAGGCCATGAAATTGAAGTGTAACCAGGGTTTAATTCTAGCTATAAAAATTCTTACTTACGAGTGTGTGAGTCATGACCATTTGTTTCTGTTTGAATATCAACATATAGAAGCATTTTCTCAGAAAATGCATGTAAAAGCATGAATGTGTGTGTGTGTGTGTCTGTGTGTGTTTTCATCTGTAGTGTAGTGAAGGCCTTGAGTTTCAGTCCCACAAACAGCATCACACAGCACAGAGTCAGAGACTGATGTTTTTCTGCTTCAGACAATCAGACGCATGTTCTACATACATTATATCTGCTCGTTATATGAGGCTGAGTGTGAAACTAAACGACAGTGTTACACCCTTGAAGGACGCCGTAGGACACTTGCGTCGGGCTGATCCAAAACAAACTAATCAATGGGATCATTTCTATTATTGAAGCACACATTGATGGACAATGTCAGAAAGTAATTGTACAAAATTGATTTGTATGACACCTGAGGTCATATATATATATATATATATATATATGAAACGTATTAAAAATGTACAAAAATACACTTTTATTTATCAAGGATGCATTAAATTGATAAAAAAGTGAGTAAAGACATTTACAGTATAATGTTCCAAAAGATCTCTATTTTCAATAAATGCTGTTCTTTTGAACTTTCTATTCATCTGTGAATCCTGAAAAAAAAAATGTATCACGGTTTCCATATTCCAATATTGTGAAGCACAACTGTTTTCAACATTGATAATAATCAGCTTTCAGCTTTGATCACAGAAATCAATTACAGTTTAACAGATATTCATGGAATATGGAAAACAGTTAATTTAAATTGTAATAATATTTAAGTTTTTTTTACTGTATTTTTGATCAAATAAATGCAGCCTTGGCAAACAGAAGAGACTTTCAAAAATATGAACAGTAGCACATATATGAACAACATCACACTCGTAGCCGTGAGATATGGCTGTATTTCGGCATGGCTGTGATTCGGCCGTAGTTATTCACAGCGTGCCGATATACAGCCACATCTCACGGCTATGAGTGTGATATTGCGTTTATACAACAGTTCGACGGCACGAGTGTGTAAATACATAAGAAACAACAACGGAGTTTAACAGTTTAACAGCTGAGCACAAGCCTCTGCTACTAATTCAAAAACGTCACTTTAGAACTAGTAACGAAAGAACATTGAGTTGCTTCATTAAAAGCTTATTGTATTACTGTATTAAAAGCTGTGTGTTATGTGGAGTATTGTGAGAGAGAGATGTACTGAGCGAGTGGGATTACCTGCATCTGATACAGCATTAATTCTTCAGCTCAATCTCATATTCACAATAAAACTAAATGTCCACTGAGGAAAACGATATCTTTGTCGAACTATCCTTTCATCTGTTAAGGGTGATAATAATATATTTAATAAACAACAACAACAGCCATCATAGAAGTTGCTAGGCAATTCAGTCAAAAGTACAAAGGCAAGTACATTCTCGCCTAAAAACTCTTAAAACACAAAAACTGCATTATTTTTAAAATTATAGTGGATTTGGGCATCTGCCATGACACTCGCTGTGAGAAATACCACAAGCGGAGTGATACAAACAGTGAAACGGTTGGAATTTGTAACGAACAGTCCACTAAAGGTGAGTTGTGATAAACCCAAGTGCAGCTTTTATTTAAACAAGGTGAAATCAAAAACATCCAAACAAACGAAGAAAGACTTGACTTGGTATGAATAGAAACACAAACTAACCAACAGCAGGTTACATGATTCAATACGCGACCAAGGACATAGGCAACATGAGGGCTATTTATATCAAACAATACAGGTCACATGACAAGAACCAACCAATGAGAGACAAGACACATAACAAAGACAACCAATGAGAACATGACACAAGAACCAATCAGAACATAACACACAGACAGGGGAATCACATGACTAAACAGGGACCATGACTAAACTCCAAAATAAAAGACATGAAAACATGAACATGAAACAAAACCCAAAAACCCACGTTACAGAGTTATGATATCACCTTGTAAAAAAATGCAGTAAAATTTTCTGTAAAAAACCGGCAGCTGCGGTTGCCGGAATTTTACCATAAAAAATACGGTAGCAACATTTTAGGTTTTACGGTTTTAACTTATATTTACAGTTAAATACCGTAATTTCATTACCTGATATAATGTTAATATACCAACCTATTGTAGTACTGAAATCTCCAAGAACTGTACTCATCCAGAGTGAGTAAAAGGGCTGGCAAAATCACTATGGACCCCTCACATGCAGCACACTCCCTCTTTGAACTGTTGCCATCTGGTCGACGCTACAGAGCTCTGAGCACCAGAATGGCCAGACAGAGAAACAGTTTCTTCCCTCAGGCAATCCATCTCATGAACACTTGACCATAACTGTGGAACACACACTATTTATTCACTCATACACTTATTTATCTAACACACATACTCAGTCTACATTTCAATTTGCACATAATATACCTGTACATACAACTGTCTATTGTAATATACCTGCACATGCAATTGTCGATTTGTATATTTTTATTCCTTATTTACTTGTTCTATTTTTTATTATCTGTGTTTTTTGTTCTGTCACTGTCATTCTGTTACACTGTGGAAGCTTCTGTCACGAAAACAAATTCCTCGTATGTGTAAACATACCTGGCAATAAAGCTCATTCTGATTCTGATCTAGTCGTGTTGTAATGCTATTTTCTAGTCAGGTCCTACTTACGTGCATGGAAAAAAAAGCCAGAAATAGCCTAAAATTCTTTGTTTCAATAGCATGTCAAATGAGCTAGAAGATTTGACAAAAAAAAAATTATCAATTATCTTATATCAGGCTACAATTTTAATAAATATTTGAAACTATTATTAACTGAATAAATACAAAAATGTATTATTGTATAATACGTTTGCATTAAATCTAAATAATATTAATAATAACACTAATACTACTACTACCACTACTACTACTACGACTACTACTACTAATAATAAAATGTGTTCTTGATATAATTCCTATCAAATAACCTTTGCCAAGCCCATGTTTCAATGTTAAATTACCTATAATATACAACAAAAAATGTTTCATTAATTAGCTAATATCAGGATAAAAATGTAAATAAATAACTGAAACAATTAAATAAATGCAATATAATAATAATAATAATAATAATAATA
>NW_015664048.1:380256-384347 GCF_001515625.1 Sinocyclocheilus rhinocerous | reverse complement strand
TAATGCAATAAACATTCATTTAACAACATTAGGTGTAACATACAACCCTAATATACAAAACTGATAAGAAAAAACTAAGAAGAAACATAGTTATTTCAACAAAAAAACATCAAATTTGAAATGTAACGCAGGGAATTCTGTAAATGTCAATTTACGGTCTTTTGCACTTCCAAAAACAGTATACTACCGTAAAATTACATGTAATGTCCAATACAGTTTTTCACCGTATATAGTAGGGAAATTACCGTTAACCATTTAACAGGTTTTTACTGAAGCATTTTTACAGTCTTTTACCGTTAAATTCACGGTCATTTTTTACAGTGCACTTGAATATCGCACTCTTATCAACCAATCAGATTCGAGGACCAGAAAGAACTGTTGTATAAACATATAGCATATAAAAAGAAACAGCATTTGACAAAAAAAATAAATAAATTCCTTATTGACTCATTATTTGATCAATCTGATAAAAGTTCAGACATTTTTATATAAAACTAAAAAATGCAAAATTAAAAGTTTTTGCATGCCTTTCCACGTACCATTTAGTTAAAAAAAAAACATTTCAAAATAAAACATACTATTAAAAAAAAAAAAGTATGCATTTTACAGTATGTATACTGTGAATCATGCACTTCATGTCTATCAGGTTTCTGCAAACAAAGCCACATGCATTCTCTCTTTCAGCTCTTTCCCTCTGAAAACATAAATTCTCATTTTTCTATCACATCAATGAGATGAAGCTTCCAGCCAAAGCAGATTTCATTACTGAAGCGTATGTTAGTTATTTCAACAAAACAACATCAAATTTGAAATGTAACGCAGGGAATTCTGTAAATGTCAATTTACGGTCTTTTGCACTTCCAAAAACAGTATACTACCGTAAAATTACATGTAATGTCCAATACAGTTTTTCACCGTATATAGTAGGGAAATTACCGTTAACCATTTAACAGGTTTTTACTGAAGCATTTTTACAGTCTTTTACCGTTAAATTCACGGTCATTTTTTACAGTGCACTTGAATATCGCACTCTTATCAACCAATCAGATTCGAGGACCAGAAAGAACTGTTGTATAAACATATAGCATATAAAAAGAAACAGCATTTGACAAAAAAAATAAATAAATTCCTTATTGACTCATTATTTGATCAATCTGATAAAAGTTCAGACATTTTTATATAAAACTAAAAAATGCAAAATTAAAAGTTTTTGCATGCCTTTCCACGTACCATTTAGTTAAAAAAAAAACATTTCAAAATAAAACATACTATTAAAAAAAAAAAAGTATGCATTTTACAGTATGTATACTGTGAATCATGCACTTCATGTCTATCAGGTTTCTGCAAACAAAGCCACATGCATTCTCTCTTTCAGCTCTTTCCCTCTGAAAACATAAATTCTCATTTTTCTATCACATCAATGAGATGAAGCTTCCAGCCAAAGCAGATTTCATTACTGAAGCGTATGTGTGTGTGTGTGTGTGTGTGTGTTGAGCAGTCAATCAATCACGTAAGAGCAGCAGCAGTCTGTGGCTGTTTGTTTGAGCACGCATGCACTCGGCTTTCTTGCTCTTTTGTCTTACGGAAAGAAAATTGTTTCTCGTAATGGAGTTTGAGAAACGTAACAGAACAACAGGCACGGTGTACATGAGAAGTGAGACCTGAACATGACTCTGTTTTTATTACCCATGATGCAACTCCAGCAGCACACAGCAGGTTTGGGAAGGTTACTATCAACCTCGTGCAAAACAGCTGATGTGTTTTTGAGAGACGCTCCAAATGGATTCAAACTCGCCATTTGGACCCAGTTTCAAATCTCTGAATTTGTTTGCCAAATGCATTTGAGACTCTGCTATGACTTTTCTTTTATTACTTTAAATCATACAATCTAACATGTTCTAAGAACGTTGTACTAATGTTCCCATTAAGTTATGAAAATGCTATTCAGAATGAATGTTGTCAGAATATTCAAACATTAAATGTTTTGAAAACATTTTTTCCTGGTTATGTGAACGTTAGAGAAAACATCAAAGGAATGTTACATTTGTATCATTTGTGACCCTGGACCCCAAAACCAGTCTTTAGTGTCAATTTTTTGAAATTGAGATGTATGCATCATCTGAAAGCTGAATAATCTTTCCATTGATGTATGGTTTGTTAGGATAGGACAATATTTGGTCGAGATACAACTATTTGAAAATCTGGAATCTGAGGGTGCAAAAAAATCAAAATATTGAGAAAATCATCTTTAAAGTTGTTCAAATGAAGTTCTTAGCAATGCATATTACTAATCAAAAATTAAGTTTTGATGTATTTACGGTAGGAAATTTACAAAATATCTTCATGGAACATGATCTTAATATCCTAATGATTTTGGCATTAAAAGAAAAATCTATAATTTTAACCCATACAATGTATTGTTGGCTATTGCTACAAATATACCTGTGCTGCTTGTGACTGCTTTTGTGCTCCAGGGTCACATATGGTAATCATTATGTGAACATTATTTTGAAGTAGTAACGTTTAAAGAACGCTAACATCCAACTAAAACAATGAAAAGAAGTTCCATGTTTTGTTCTAACATTTTGATAACGTTATTAAATACCAGATAATGTTCTATTAACGTTACTGAAAGAACATTTGTTCATAACTTCGTAAGTTTGTTCTGAGAACGTTTCCTGTTAGCTGGGATATTCGACAAGTTTTGGGAACATTAATTTTGAATGTTCTCTAAACCATCTAAAATTAGTTTGTAGTAAAGTTTAAAAAACATTAGACTAACATCTACATAAACGTTTCAGACGTTGCATGAGCAATGTATAAACAGCATTTTTGTGCTAATGTTTTGATAACGTTATTAAAAACAGATAACATTCTATTAACGTTACTGTGTTATCTGGGATATTTGTCCAGTTTGCAAACATTATGGGAACGATAATTTTGAATCTTCTCTAAATCGTCTGAAACTAGAAAGTAGTAACGTTAAAAAAACATCAGACGAAAATCCAATGGAAACGTTTCAGAAAAACGTTCCATGAACGATGTATGAATAACGTTTTTGTGCTAACATTGTTGTAACATTATTAAATGGGTGTTTTATTAATGTTCCTGGAAGAATGTTTGTTCATAACTATCAGAGAACCTTGCCAGAACATTCAGAGAACATTCCCTGTTTTATTTGTCTCCTGAAATGTTTAATGTTCACATTTGGTCACATCTCTATTAAAAATGTATTTGTTTATTTGGATCCCCATTAGCCACTACCAAGGTACAGGACTAACCTGATAAAATGGAGGTAAATATAACAAGATGAAGTAACAAATCAAGAGGAATCACTGATTCGAGCAGCACATTTGTGTGAAAAACTCTCAATAACAGAGTGAAGATGATCACAGGTTTAGTTTGTTTCTTTATCATTGCGTATCATTGATACTGATGCCGTTACAAAAACTGTTTTATTCATGCATAGCTTGTAAGCAAGACATGAAAACGTCAAATTCAAACATTAAACCGAACAAACCTTGAAACCAAACTCAAGACTCAGAGCTTATAGACTTGACATGAAGTTCAAAACAAACACAAACTCACTTTCTCACTCATGCATCATTATTCTTATTGCCTGAGACCAGAGATCAGTTACTGCACTAGAATTTGTGTGTGTGTGTGTGTGTGACTTCATCTCAGACAGAATGTCTGTTAGTGTTGTTTAAATGAGGTCATCTGCATCAACGGTTCCATTTTAAACAAGCTTACGGCAACAATTGACCACACACACACACACACACACAGACACACACACACACACACACAAACACACACAAACACACACACAGTCACGCATGAAGAGAGAGAGAGAGTGTGTGTGTGTGTGTGTGTGTGTGTGAATGCAGTGTGTTGACAGGTTAGAAAGGGGTTTTGCAGGAGATAATTTAAAATGAATCCTGAGGTTCCCTCGTTAATAAACGACAATTTGAATCAGTGTTAATTAAATGAGCACAATGCAATAAGAATTCTCTCATTATTGGCACTGACACTCACACACACACAGTATACAACCTACAAAACACACACACACACACACTCTCTCTCTC
>NW_015664048.1:373821-380049 GCF_001515625.1 Sinocyclocheilus rhinocerous | reverse complement strand
CACACACACACACACACACACACACTCACACACACACACACACACACACACACACACACACAGTATATAACCAACAAAACACATGCACACATATACACACTCAAACACATATTTAAAACAAAAAATTAATACAAATGACAAAATCAACAAAATCACTAAAACTTTAACTAAAACTAAAATGAAAATATAAAAGTAAAATCTAATTTAAAATATTAACAAAGGCTACAATAGTATCTCAATTATACTAAAATAACATAGAAATAAACTAAGATTATTGATTATTACAAGAAAATATTATTGAATATTTCAAAATTTGTCAACGTGTTACTGCCACTAAATAAATAAATACATATTATTATATTAAAATATTAGTTGTCTTTCTACCTTAAAGTTCGTCAATGTGTTACTGCCACAGAAATAAATAAATAAATAAATATTATTTTATATTAAAATTTACAGTGTAATGCAAAACATAATTTGCAAAGCGGAAATAAGCTTCCACAGTTACTTGCCATTTCTTTGTAATTATTTGTGAAATTTATCTATTCTGTTTTCTTTTTATTTATTATATATTTTAAAAAAAACTTGCTACATTTACTGCATTAAGCTAACTGTGACTTGTTATAGCACTTGCATATCATTGGTCTTTTGTTGTTCTTTTGATTGCTTCCATTGTCCTCATTTGTAAGTCGCTTTGGATAAAAGTGTCTGCTAAATGTCTAAATGTAAATGTACATAAATAGCTGTTTGTTAGTCACAAACTTTAAATTGTTGCTTCATAATTGAAATGAATCTGAAGGTCTGTGATGATGTTCATCATCTGTCAATCACAATCAATGATCATAATGTTCAAAACCAGCAGCTCCTGATGATGAACATGTGAAATGCGTCTGTCTGCACCGTCATTGATGTAAATGTTGATCTCGAGGATCATGCCAGCCGGAGCTCAAGAAACTGATGTGTGTAGCGAGTGAAACTGCAGACTGAAGCAGTGGGAGTTGAATTTCTCTCTGGAGAGCCGTGATTGTTTCACTCTCAGTCTCACGCTTAATGTAATTATTCGTCAGACTGTGAAACTCTGAAAACTCACACGCTGCTTTTCTCCATCAGCGCTGCTTGTGTTTGAGCTTCACTAACTCAACTCAACGTCACACTCTTTGCCTTTGTGCCTCTCCTTTTCTTCTCTGTATGTTAATAAAGCTGAAAGTGTAAATTCGCCACCTCCAGTTCCCATTAATTAACCTTTAATTAAATGTCTCTCTGCTGTCGAAACATGAAACTACATGACTTGCGATTCATGTCTGTGACACTGAGTTTAAATGTAATTTTGAACCATTAAACTGAAACGGCGTTTACAAACTATTTTACTCTCATAAAGTGATGCATTTTCAATATTTAACAGGACATTTGACCAGGAATAAATGCAAAAGGAAACTTTGTTATCATCACTTTTGAGGGTAAAACATCAAATCTGAGCCACATTGACATGCAGTTTTAAACCGATTTTGATGTCTCGGTGTCCTCTTTAAAATTAAAATAAATAATCTTAAAATAGAAACAATCAAAATAAAACAATTACAAAAAATAATTATATGATTAAAAAGCTAAATTAAAATAAATCAAATCAAAACAATCAAAACAAAACACTAAAAATTAATTAAATAACCAAAATGGAAAAATGGAAATAAATATTTTTAAAATAGAAACAATCAAAATAAAACACTAAAAATTAATAATACCGTAAAAAAATTTTTTTTTTAATTAAAACAAATACTTAAAATATATATAAAATACTTCAAATTAAATAAATCCTAAAAAATTTACAATTAAAATAAATACATTTAAAATAGAAACAAAGTAAAACACTTGTTCTCATTAAAAATGAATTCGATCATAAAAATGTAAAATTAAAAGAAATACCTAAAAACAAAATAAATAAAAAAACACTTACTAAAAAAATTTAAATTTAAATAAACACTTCATAATAGAAACAATCAAAAGAAAAAAATACTAAAAATCAAATAAATATGAAAAATGTCCAATTAAAATAAATTATTAAAAAAATAACAAAACAAAATGAAACACTTAAAATTTAATTGAACCATAAAATTTAAAATAAAAACGACATTTAAATGAGAAACTATCAAAATTACAAACTTAGTAAAAATTTAATAAATTCTAAAAATGTAAAGCTACATTAAAAAAAGTATTTTTAAAAATCTAAATAAAACACTTTAATTTTGAATTCAATATTTTAAGTTTGTCACCTCTGAGTTTCCATTAACAAACCTTTAATTAAACGTCTCTCTGCTGTCGAAACAGGACTCGTGATTCAGGCCAAATGTAATTTTGAACCATTAAAGTGAAACAGCGTTTACAAGCCATTTTACTCTCATAATGTGACGCATTTTCTATATTTAACAAGACATTTGACCAGAAAGGAACCTTCATATTACAGAAGTTTAGCGTTCATCACATTAAGAGCGAAAGAGCAGATCTGAGGCTCATTCAGAAGCTGTTTTATAGTGATTCTGCTGCTTCGCTGTCCACCCGAGTGTGAAGAGAGACGGAGAGAGTTTGTTTCTGTGAACTCAGGGCTGCTTTGACTGACAGGTTCATCACGGAGGTCTGTAGGGGACTGTGCTCTAATGAGAAATATCTATTCTAATGAATCTTAATTAAAAGCACATCATAAACCTGTGAACTAGTGCGTGTGATTGAGTCACACACACGGCTCAGGGAAGACTGTGTGTGTGTGTGTGTGTGTGTGTGTGTGTTTGATTTGACTGCCAGACAATATGACAACACACACATGTGTACATGTGTTCAAAACACACACACAATTTCTCTCTCTCTCTCTCTCACACACACACACGCACACACACACACACACACTCACACACACACATTTGATTCTCAAAATTCCTTCCTGTAAATAAATAATGGAGCATTCTGGAGTGGGCGGCGGTTTATTTGTATACAGAGCTGTGATTGGAGGATTATATGAACTTGCCCCTCCCCTTTTTAACAAATATTTTGCAGTATGCAACAATAGACAATTTTTTAAAGGCAATATGCTGTTTTTAAGTCAGTTTAAAATGCACATGTGAGATCTGAATGTACATTATTTGTGCTGTTGATCATGATTTCCCAAACTGGGGTTTGTGAGTTAATGAAAAGCTAATAATAAATTCATAAAAATGTTCTTAAAAAGTAAAATAAAATAAAATAAAAATAAGAAAAAACATACTTAAAATGAATTAAATCATAAAAATTTAAAATTAAAATAAATCATTAAAGAATAGAAACAATAAAAAAACTCTTACTGATAATGAATGCAATCGTAAAAATTTACAAATTTAAACAAATATTTTAAAATAAAAACAATGCAAATAAAAAACTAAGATTAATTCAATAATAAAAATTTTAAAATTAAATAAATAATTTTAAAATAAAAACAATCAAAATAAAATACACAAAATATTAAATAAATCATTAAAATAAAACACTTACTAATAATAAATGCAATAGCAAAAATGTAAAATTAAATAAATAATTGTAGAATACAAACGATTAAAATAAAACACAACAAAAATTTAATAATAAAAATGTGAAAATAAAATAAATAACAAAAAAATCAAAATCAAAATAAAACATGTATTACAAATTAAATCACATAAATGTAAAAATAAAATTAGTCATTAAAAATAAAAAATTAAAATTCTTCCTAAAAACTATGAAATATTTTATTTGTTTACCTGCATGTCATGTGATCATTAACCAACATCAGAGAACCGTGAACGTATGAATGCATTATTAAATTATTGAAATAATAACTTTTTTTTTTATCTCACGTTAAAATATTTTACATCAAAGGGGTTTTACACCGAAAAAGGTTGTGAATCCCTGACGTCTGTTCAGGTAAAGTTACAGACCTTCCTTTACTCAGATCTGCTGGAAACCTCGTGCAGAATCAGTCCTGGTTCCAGAAACTGGTTTCATGAGAAAAGCCCGACTGATTGTGAACTAGTTGGCTGTGTCGGGACTGATTCCTGTATCAGTCGGAGAAACATTTGTTGCGAGCAGATGGAGTAAATAACTCACCAGAAATAAATTACAAAGAGCGCCATCATGTTCCTTATACTGTAATCAGAGAGAGAGAGACATAGACTGCAACATATTCACTGTAGCAGCCATTAAAGCTGCGGATATTCCTCTAAACTTCACTCGCTTTCCTCTGAAATCACTCCGTCATAATGAGAGGCCATTAACACTGAACACAGCCATCAGATATAAAAGCCACTACAATAACCCACGTGTGTGTGTGTGTGTGTGTGTGTGTGTGTGTGTGTGTGCAGCACTCGATGTCACACACACCATTAGAAGCAGGAGAGGGAGGGAGGCGCTTTTTGGGAAATAATCATTATATTTTCATTTTCCATTATGCTTAGCCACAGTACAAAGATCATAAACTGTTGCCGGCTACATAAAACAAGGATTTTAAGCCTCTGCCAAACAGAATGTGTTGATAATCAAACCGATATAGCAAAAGTTTGCCTTTCAGCAAACATCATTAATATTCATGAGCTGATAAAGCGGGAAACTGACACAGCTACTCGATAAAATCAACTGAAATCGATCGAACTAACTTATAAAATGAACGAAAATCGAAATAACTAACTCTCTGGTGCGCACAGTAAGAATAACAAAACTATATTCTAGGAATGTTTTAATAACATTGTTATTACGTTATGTAAACGTTATTTCTGAATGTTCTCCGAAACCTTCAGTTTTTTAAATGTTTAAAAAACGTTTTTTTTGCAAACGTTAAGGGAACATTCCATTTTATAATTTTCCAAACATTGTGGGAATGTTACTTTTAAATTTTCTCTGAACGTTCCGAAACAAGTAGCAAGAAAGGAACAATTGAAATCGCATCATATGACCCCTTTAAGAAAACTAAACCTTTTCAGAAAAAAAAAACATTATATGAATGACGTAAAAATAATATATTTGAGCTAAAAAATTTTAGAACATTATTAAAGACCAGATATAGTAACTCTGAATAAATTAATATTTCAATAATTAATAAAACATTTGCACAGTTACCGTTCTCTGAAAAAATATTTATTTTAAAATAATTTTTATAGTATTTAACACATTTACTATGTGTTTTATTTTGATTTGTTTTATTTTAAAATTATTTTTTTATTTTAACTTGACATTTAGGATTTATTTAATTTTAGGAAGTGTTTTATTTAGATTGTTTTTATTTTAAAAATATATTTTCATTTGACATATATAGAATTTAATACATTTTTATTAGTTGTTTTATTTTGATTGTTTTCAGAGTACATTTTTTTATTATTTTAATTTGACGTTCATTTTTTAGTAAGTGTTTTAGTTAGATTGTTTTTATTTATTATTGTTTTGTGTTTGTTTTGAACTCTCAAACACAGTTTTGTCTCGCTGTCCAACAACACAATATAAATATAATAATTTTTGAAGTGTTATGAGCCTTTTTTTTTTTTTTGGCATTTCACAGAAATGTAAACATGTGGTTGATCCATTTCTTCATTCACCAAAAATATAAGCTTGTGTATTCCAGGAAAACATTTCATATGAAGACAGGAATGTCCTTTTAAAAGACCTGTTACTGTAATAGAAATGGAGTTGTTCAGCATCTGAATCTTTCAGGAGTGAATTGTGTTTGAGTGAAGTGTGTGTGAACATGAATCAGCATCAGAACAGGAGTGACATCTGTATTTATCTGCAGTGTGAACGAGGATCAGATTCATGTGCTTTATTGGCATGAATCTCTCTCTCTCTCTCTTTCTTTCTGTCTCTCGATCTGTCCATCTGACTGACGGAGTGTGAGAGTCGAAGCGATGGCAGAAACTCTCTCTCTCGCTCATTCAGAGTTTGATTAAATTCTACACATCACAGAGCCGCCATGAAAGTCAAGAGTAAATCAAAGGACCCGGCTGCTCTTACAGTAAATAAATATTAAATCAATTTTAAAGTGCTGCTACGAGAGCAGCTTGTGATTGAGTTTATTTCTCTCTCTAGAGACGATCAGCAGATGCCGAGACGCCGCGCCGATGTTTCATTGTTATGATCTTTCATATCTTATGTTTATCGGTGGGAGGAGGAACTATCTGTTATATTGTTTCACTATCTGTTTATGAATGCTCTGATTTGTGTATGTGTGTGTGTGTGTGTGTGTGT
>NW_015664048.1:370272-373622 GCF_001515625.1 Sinocyclocheilus rhinocerous | reverse complement strand
GGGGGGAGAGAGAGAGAGGGTGTGTGTGTGTGTGTGTGTGTGGGTGTGACTTACTACTGGTTTAATTAACAGTGCTGCAAAAAAAAAAAAAAACTATTCTTAACTAGTATTTTTGAAGTCAAAAAGTTTAGTCTTTTTGACTTCTTTTCCAGTAAAATATCTCAAATTCTTTGACAAAAGATGAAACGGCATAAGATATTAATACTTTTCAAAATAGAAAGTTTAAAAATAATGAAAATATCTGCCAGTAAACAAGCCTTCAGTCTTAATATGGTATGCAGTGTTGCTTCTCAAGTTAATTCATCTTATTGTAGGGATTTTTAGATATTGTGTAGGGAAAAAAAGACTAAATATAAACTCACTAAGAAACCTTTTTTTTTTCAGAGAGTAACATTCAAGCCCAAAACATTTAGAATTTCATATGACTTACAACAGCAAAAATGAAACATTATTTGAATTGAATGAATGAATGAATAAATAAAAACATTAAATAAAACGAACATAACATTAAAATAAAGTACAAAATATATATAAAATAACATTTCATAAAACAAACTGAATATTAAAATAAATTATATATTTATTTATTTATTAGAAACAAATTTTTATATAAATTTAAAATAAAAAAATATATATTTTTAGTATTTAGTATAAATAAATAAATAACGTCCAATTAAATAAAATATTAAATTAATGAATAAAACGTATAAAATGTTAAATAAAATAAATAAAAGTAATAAATAAATAAATAAACCATTATTAATTTTTTACAAGGTAGTTTTAACACATATGATAAACTCACCTGAGTTTTGGGGATGGTCAGTGTTGGTCTCTCAGTGTTTGTGACTCTGCTAATTTAAGCCTGAGGAGGGAAAATATGATTTCTTCAAAGTTCAGTCTGTAACCTTTTTAAAATAGAATGATAAAATAAGAATTTTCCGGCACAAACGGCAGCGTTTCCTGAAAATTGTCCACATGGCGGTCAGTCAACAGAGGAAACTCACTCGTAACACTGCAGTAACACAAATCTAGAGATATTTTCACGCCAATAAACTGAACTGTATTTGATCAGCTGATTGATCCGCCTCTTCATTACCTGATGAATTCATTAGTCTGACTCACACTGAACACATGTAATAATGATTAAACCTCAGTCATGAGTGTGTGGATGTAGATAACAGAGACAGCCGATAAAAATACAGCAATAACAGTAAAAATAGTTAAATACTATTACAATGTAAAACAGCTGTTTTCTGTGTGAATATCTGTTAAACTGTAATTTATTTCTGTGATCAAATGAAATAGATATCTTTTGTAACATTATAAATGTCTTTACTGTCACTTTTGATCAATTTAATGCATCCTTCATGAATAAAAGTGTTTTTTTTAAGCAGCACAACTGTTTTCAACATTGATAATAATCAGAAATGTTTCTTGAGCAGCAAATCAGCATATTAGAATGATTTCTGAAGATCATGTGACACTGAAGACTGGAGTAATGATGCTGAAAATACAGCTGCGCATCACAGAAATAAATTACAGTTTAACAGATATTCACATAGAAAACAGTTATTTTTAAATTCTAAAAATATATCACAATTTTCACTGTATTTGTCATTATGGTCAGCAAAAGAGACTTCTATCAGAAACATGAATATCAGAATGAGCTTTATTGCCAGGTATGTTTACACATACATTACATATATTTTAATGATTCCAAATTATTCTCATTGTTTGCATTTTTTGACGTCTGTGACCCACCAGAACTTGATTTTTGGGTCGTGAGCCAGCGGTTAAGAGCTAGTTGTGAAGAACTCTATAAGTATAATCACAGACGGTCGGTCTCTCCTCATTCACACGAGTGTAAATGCGCTGCAGAGCCTGACTAACGTCCGTCCCGTGAATAAAGCAGCCGCTCGCCGTTAGTTTCTCTCTCTTTAAATGGTTTATGTGTTTCTCTGGGACATTTTAACTTCGGCTCTGAAATCACATTTAGGAGCAAAACTGCGACCCAGAAAGAAAATGAAGGAGAGAAAGAAATACAGAAGAGAGAGAAATGTGAATGAATGAGGTTTTGTTGTGGAGAGTGAAGACAAATGAGAAAGAAAGATGCTGAAAGCAACAGAAAGGAGAGAAGAGAAACACAACAGTGTGTGAAGAGGCAGATAAACAGAGTCAAACGAGTGTGAAGAGAGACGGAAACACATTCACAGCGGATGAGAGACACACAATCACCAGAGAGAAGCATTTATATTCATACTGACATTATAGACATTTCCTTTCAATGAATTTAAATGGCATGTACCTGTGTGTATTATATATACAGTATATATATATGCATCTAGGAAAAAATATATATATTTTTAGATACTTGTATTGAAAAATTTAAAAACTCAATAAGTCAAGTAAATGTCTTTTTTTTTAGCATGTTTAGGCATTTTTACTGGAAAACAAAAAAGATGAGTAATTCTTTTGTTTTTATTGGAAAACAGGTAAAAAAAGACTAATTAAAAAAGTTATTAAGAATTATTTTTGCTTCTCAAATTATTTGATATTTTTTCAGCATTTTTTAGAATTTTTTACTGGAAAAACAAGTAAATAAAAAAGACTAATTAAAAAATGTTAAGAAGTATTTTTTTGCTTCTCAAGCAAATGTATACTTTTTTTTAGCATTTTGTGATATTTTTACTGTAAAAAATGACTAAAACAGTTTTTTGCTTCTTGAATAAATCCTTTTTCAGCAATTAATCACAATTTGAAAATAAATAAATAAATGACTTTTATAGTATAAAATAAATTAATTGTTAAAATAAAGTATAAAATAAATAAAATATTTAAATAAAGTTTTTAATTGAAGTACTTTATTTTTACTATATTTTACATAAGTTAAGCATTACAAATATATGAGGCCAAACTATGACAGGTAACAGTTTTAGAATCAACCACTGATAAACTCACACAAAACAAATACTGAGACATTCAATTTTCACTCAAATTTAACACAAATGATTAACACTGAATGTTTCAGTGAGAGAAGCTCATTCAAAGGCTCACAGCTTGTGTTACACCTGTTATGATGATCTGATTCACAAGTGTTCAGAGCCATCATTCACCTGAAGCGACACACTTCATCTGTGAACACGAGGCCTTCGCCGGACCTGCTGTGTGTGGTTTGCAATTCTAATGATGCATTGAACAACACGGAGGCCAAACACTCGTGTTGAAGCTGCAGAAATGAACCTCTGTTCCAAAATCACACACACACACATACACACACACGCACACGCACACGCACACGCACGCACACACACACACACACACACACTCACTTACTCACACACACACACTCA
>NW_015664048.1:367032-370191 GCF_001515625.1 Sinocyclocheilus rhinocerous | reverse complement strand
CACACACACACACACACACACACACACACACACACACACATCATCATCTGCTGGATCAATAGCGCTGGCGACACACAGGTCATGGGTTCGATTCCCACGGGACACATCCTGATCACATCAATAGCTTGAATGTAACATAAAATGCTTAGTTACATTACTGGATGCATAGATGTAAAAGTTTGAGTAAAAATACTGACTCTGCCAATAGGGAGAGTTTAGGGGCGGAGCTTACTGTTTACATGAAAAGAGAGAGAGAGAGAGAAATGTAGATAGACCAATGTTATTATTGTGAGTTCAAATATAAAATATAAAAAAGAAATAATTAAAATAAAACTGAAATTTAATAATATATAAATATTAGAGGAAAAACTATAATGTAATAAATAATAATGATCTCATGAATAATCTCATGAATAATCTCTTGTGCTTTTCATACATTTTTATTTCAGTTTTAGCTTTAGCAATTTTAGTAATTCACCTTAAACTTATTTCAGTTAAAATGTAAAATTAAATAAATTAATTACGGTTTGGGTTATTTTGGTAATAATATGTTTACATAAAAGAAAATACAAATATTAAATTAAATTAATTTAAAAAATGTTTTAAACATTTGCAATGTATGATTTACTTTGAAACCATTTAAAAAGAAACAACAGGTGAAGCATTGAAATAAACATGACATTTTTAAGTAAACAGACTGAAAATATACTTGAATAGCCTTTGTTTAAATTACATTTTTTAACCGTGTAACTGAAATAAGTTGAATCTGTAGTACTAAAATGACTAAAACTAACACTGAAATAAAAATAAACAGCTAAGTAGTTTTATATATATATATATATATTTATTTATTTATTTATTAAACTAATAAAAATGTCAGAAGCACATGTATATATATATAATATATACAATAAAATACAGTATAAATCAAATTTACAAAACGTAAAAAAAAAAAAAGCTAATTCTAAATACTATTAAATATTATAATAGTCTATAAATAATACAAAAACAACACTGAGACAGATAGATAGAAACACAGACAGATAAATCAACACATGAACAGACAAAGAGACGGCTTGGGTTTTATTCTATTCATGTCGTCTGTGACTGACAGCTCTGTGTGTGTGTGTGTGTGTGTGTGTGTGTGAGTGAATGATGAGGTGACTGTGTGTGTGTGTGTGTTTCTGGCAGGCAGCCGTTTCCAGCTGGGGGCCGCGTGACGTTTAATGGGAAGGAGTGTGTTTGTGAGAAATGCACTCAGCCTGTGCCAGTCAACAGCACGGCATCTCCACAGGCTGTGCACAGTGAGTACTCTGTGTTTCTGCATTGCAATCCACACACACACACACACACACACACACACACACACACACACACACACAGCAGCTTCATCCATCTGGATACAGCAGAATGAGAGTGTGAAAGCACCATTCACCTCATAGTGTGTAATTACTTTGGCAAAAGACCACGAGAGCCAGAGAGAGACAGACAGACAGCAGAGCAGGTGTTTAAACAGAGAAATCAAGAGAGATCAACAATGAACAGCAGAGAAACACATGAATAATCCTGAGTTCATCACACTCACGGACACAAGAGCCTCAAGATGACTGAAAATCAATTACAATAAGACAAAACAAGAATTAAAGAATTAAAATACTAGCTCCTCAATATTTGTTTTCTTTAAAATGAAATATAATTTAGATGAACATAGATGCCAAGCTCTAAAAAATTAATTGGACAGAAATTGTGAGTAAAAAATATATATTTTAAATTCTTAATCCTTATCGAGTAAATCATAAACAACAGGGAGAGTCATGGGAATATTTTAGAGAAAGATTATGCAAAAAGTCAATAAATAAATAATTAATTAGTAATTAATAGTAATTAATTAAAGTAACAGATTAAAATAAACATTTTTAAAAATAAATAATTTGATTACAATAAATAATTTGATTAAAATAAAAATATGAAAATAAATAAACAATCAAAGATTTTTATTTATAAATAATTATTACAAATAATACATATATTTATAATATTTATAAATATATTTATATATAATACATATAAAACTACAGTACTAAAAATATTTTAATAATGCATTAATAGCACTAAAATAACCTAAAAATCAAGATATTTCAATTTAATTCACTCCCTCAAAAAAAAAATTTTGTAAAGAAATGTACATTAATAAAATTTTAAAACTCCATGGGAATTTTTATAATGAATATAGCAGGTATGAATAATTTTAACTTGTTTCAACTTAGTATCTCATAATTTAGACTTTATTTAACTTTTAATTTTTGTAACTTTTTACATCATAGTTATAACATTCCATCATAATTTTGTCTTTTTATCTCATAATTATGAACTAGTATCTCATAATTTAGATTTTTCATGACTTCTCATGTTTGTCACTTTTTATGTCATAATTATAACTTTCTGTCATAATTTAGATCTTTTGTTTCATAATTATGATTTACTATCTCATCATTTTGACATAATAAATGTTGTATCTCATAATTATGCCGAGCATCTCATATTTCTGACCTTGATGTTTTTAGTTATATATTTTTTTCATATTTTCTACTTTTTTTAATGACTTCTCATGTTTGTCACTTTTTATGTCATAATTATAACTTTGTCAAAATTTTGACCTTTAATCTCATAATTATTAACTAGTATCTCATAATTTAGATTTTTCATAGTTATGACTCCTCATGTTTGTGACTTTTTGTCATAATTATAACTTGTTGTTGTAATTTTGACCTTTTATTTCATAACCATGATCTACTACCTCATAATTTTGACTTTTAATCTCATAATTGACTCATAATTACATTTTTATCTCATAATTATGCCTAGCATCTCCTATTTCTGACCTTGATGTTTTTAGTTATATATTTTTGTCATATTTTCTACTTTTTTATCTTTTTATATTTGTGACTTTTTATATAATAATTATATATTTCTGTCATAATTTTGTCTTTTATCTCATAATTATGTAGTATCTCATAATTTAGATTTTTCATAATTATGACTTCTCATGTTTGTGACTTTTTGTCATAATTATAACTTTCTGTCATAATTTAGATATTTTGTTTCATAATTATGATTTACTATCTCATCATTTTGACTTATAATAAATGTTGTATCTCA
>NW_015664048.1:362778-366792 GCF_001515625.1 Sinocyclocheilus rhinocerous | reverse complement strand
TAGTATCTCATAATTTAGATTTTTCATAGTTATGACTTCTCATGTTTGTGACTTTTTGTCATAATTATAACTTGTTGTTGTAATTTTGACCTTTTATTTCATAACCATGATCTACTACCTCATAATTTTGACTTTTAATCTCATAATTGACTCATAATTAAATTTGTATCTCATAATTATGCCTAGCATCTCCTATTTCTGACCTTGATGTTTTTAGTTATATATTTTTGTCATATTTTCTACTTTTTTATCTTTTTATATTTGTGACTTTTTATATAATAATTATATATTTCTGTCATAATTTTGTCTTTTATCTCATAATTATGTAGTATCTCATAATTTAGATTTTTCATAATTATGACTTCTCATGTTTGTGACTTTTTGTCATAATTATAACTTTCTGTCATAATTTAGATATTTTGTTTCATAATTATGATTTACTATCTCATCATTTTGACTTATAATAAATGTTGTATCTCATAATTATGCCGAGCATCTCATATTTCTGACCTTGATGTTTTTAGTTATATATTTTTTTCATATTTTCTACTTTTTTTAATGACTTCTCATGTTTGTCACTTTTTATGTCATAATTATAACTTTATGTCAAGATGTTGACCTTTAATCTCATAATTATGAACTAGTATCTCATAATTTAGATTTTTCATAGTTATGACTTCTCATGTTTGTGACTTTTTGTCATAATTATAACTTGTTGTTGTAATTTTGACCTTTTATTTCATAACCATGATCTACTACCTCATAATTTTGACTTTTAATCTCATAATTGACTCATAATTAAATTTGTATCTCATAATTATGCCTAGCATCTCCTATTTCTGACCTTGATGTTTTTAGTTATATATTTTTGTCATATTTTCTACTTTTTTATCTTTTTATATTTGTGACTTCTTATATCATAATTATATATTTCTGTCATAATTTTGTCTTTTATCTCATAATTATAAACTAGTATCTCATTAATTTAGATTTTTCATAATGACTTCTCATGTTTGTCACTTTTTACATCATAATTATAACTTTCTGTCATAATTTTGACCTTGTATCTCAATTATGAAGTAGTATCTCATAATTTAGATTTTCATAATTATAACTTTCTGTCATAATTTAGATCTTTTGTTTCATAATTATGATTTACTATCTCATCATTTTGACTTATAGTAAACGTTTTATCTCATAATTATGCCTAGCATCTCATATTTCTGACCTTGATGTTTTTAGTTAATAATTTCTACTTCTATCTCATAATTATGATTTTCTGTCATAATGATTATTTACCAAGGGATACTTTATTTCCTTATGTGGCAGAAATGGGCTTTTATACTTTCCTCAAAGTGTCATTTTATGAATCTGATACATTGGAAACGGCATTCGATTACAGTATTGCAGATAAAAACCTGCACACAACAAAACACAGAACGAGCAGCCAATCGGATTAGAGTCATTCACGATTATTGAACGGACTATTAGTTCATCTGGTTTATCTCCAACTGAAGCACAATGCGTGTGAAGATCCTTCATGAATGTGTGATCGAGAGAGAAATGATGCTCATAGCTCACATCCGTCCCGAACGCATTGATTATTACACAAGAAAACAAACACAATCTAGAGGAAATACGACGCAGAGCGGCTTTCATTTCCTTCCTCTCGTGAGAGCGGAATATTTACGGCGAGAGCAGCGGCAGGTTTATCAGAAAGCCCTATATCTGCAGAATGATTAGAGAGATCAATATTATCGAACACACCAAGTGTGTGAGTGTGTGTTCGGCCTGAGGGAGAGAGGAGTAACAAGTGGAAATATTTTTGGGTAGTTTTAGTTTAAGTGCCGCGTTGAAGGCACTACGGTCACATCTGAGCTGTTTAACTGGGCCGATGGATTCCTCACGGCCTGCACCGAGTAAAACAGCCGTTAATAACGCGGCTGCTCCACAGAAGATGGCCTCATGTCACCTCGAGCCAGATCCAGCGCAAAACTCCAGACCAGCAGAAACCAGACTGATGAGGGCTGGAGCGGAAGCATTAAACGCTCTTTCTCTCGGGGTCAGGAGGCTTTTACTGTGTTTCTTATGAAAGGGGCCGTTTTTCCATATTATTTCCATATTAAAACAAGTCTGTCTGCTGACCGCAGACTGTCTGACTTCTGAACGTCTCACAGTCAGAATCTTAATAACTTTAAACCAGGAAAAAACACCCAACTCTACATTTCTAACTGGCATGATAACCCAGTATAGTCTGAAGTTTTTTTTTATGTAGTATATTTTATAAATTAAATATATAAAATGAATGTAAATTTAAATGTATATATTTTATAAATAAACACACACACACACACACACACACACACAAATTTAAATGTAAACTATATTCAATTCAATTCAAAATTGCTTTATTGGCATGACTGTAAATGATACAATATTGCCAAAATAATAATAATTAAATGAACATCACAGTAGTAGAATGGAATATTATAACATCTTAGAAATAATAAACTGTAACAAATAGGAACGTGTGAACATTTGATACCATACATATATATATATATACCTGTATATAGTGGTTATTTTATATATATTAAATTAAATTTATAAACTTATATTTAAACATTTATATTTTAAAATTGAAGAAATAATATTCTGTCATATATACATATATTTACACACAAATATACTATATTTATACTAGAAATTGTGTGTGTGTCTGTGTGTTTGTTTATATATACAGTATATATATATATATATATATACATACATTTCATAAATAATTTAACAATCAATTTAATAAAAATATACAAATAAGTTTACATTTCTATAAAATGTGTGTAAATATATATTTTAATTTGCATTTAAATGTATATATTTTATAATTAATATATTTAATACATAAGTATTACATTTACTTTACCTTGTTATATGAATACATATTTTGTGTTTTATTTTAACATATACAACCTGAAATATATTTAGTGGCATTAAAATAAACTCTATTGTAAGAGTATGAGTGTTTGGTAGGCAGTTGTTTTCTAATGAAGTACCACGTTTTTACCGTGTTTGGAAGTGTGGACCTGCAGAAACACTGATATTCATCTGTATGTTTGTGAATCCTCCAGAAGCTGATGTTTCCGGCAAACTCACTCGGCTGAAAATCACTAAATGTGGTTTCCAGCGGTGACAGCAAACGGATAATTGAATGAGGAGGATGAAAAATGAAAAGATGAAAAATAAATGAGTGTGTTTTCCACCCTGACGCGCCGCTGATGTTTACCTTTGGTCTCTCTTCCCACTGTGAGAGAAAAAAACACAGAAAACACTCTGGAGAGACTGAACTCTCTCTCTCTCCTGGATTTTATCACTCCATCTCCGAAGCGTTCCAAACGAATGCCTCAGAGGACTGATATTTAGCCAGCAGGACAGGGGGCAGCGAGTGTGTGTGTGTGTGTGTGTGTCTGTGTGTGTGACGGCCTGTAGAGCGTCTCTCTCTCTCTCTCTCTCTCTCGCTGAGTTCACTGAACCATGTGCTTCAACTAGAGAATGAAAAACAAGTGCAGAGTGACTCTGTTCCAAAACCAAGTAAGCTCACTCACTGTCTGCCTCCTAGATATCATCACTTCAATCAACCTCAGAAGTGACTGGAGTGCACTTCATAGACAGCATCACTCTTTTTCTGACTTTTTAAATTATTATTATTATTTTATTACTTTTTATTTTATGTATTATTATTTTTACATTTGTATTGTTTTTAGTGCTGTCAAACGATTAATCGCATCCAAAATAAAAGTTTTTGTGTACATAATATATGTATGTGTACTGTGTATATTTATTATGTATATATAAATACACACACATGCATGTATATATTTCAGAAAAAAAATATTTTTTATATAATAAAAATAAATTCAGTTTTGAATTTTTTATTTAATTTAATTTTTGAATAAAAGTTTCACCTTTATTTGACCCTCTAACTCTAACACTTTCTATTCTATTTTAATTCTACTT
>NW_015664048.1:350411-362290 GCF_001515625.1 Sinocyclocheilus rhinocerous | reverse complement strand
TATGTATATATAAATACACACACACATGCATGTATATATTTAAAAAAATACGTTATTTTTATATATTAAATTTATTTATTTATAATATAAAGTATATGAATATAAATATAGACATGTAAATAAATGTAAATATTTTCAAAATACATACTGTATGTGTATTTATATATACATAATAAATATACATAGAACACACATATATTATGCAAACAAAAACTTTTATTTTGGATGCGATTAATTGCGATGAATCGTTTGACAGCACTAATTGTTTTATTATTATTATTATTGTAATGACTATTTATTACTATTTTTCAGACTATTTAGTTTTTGCTGACTATATAGACAGCATTATAATGTATCAGAGGCAGGTCCTAAAAAGGCACAGGCATCAGCCAATATAGTTATATAATTTATATTAATTATAATTTTATAAAAAAAAATTATTACTATGTTTTATCATCTTTATTTTTTTTATTTTTTTTAATAATTTATTATAATACATTTTTATTTATTACTATTTTTAGAGAATTTTATTTGGTTTTGCTGACTATCTAACGGAAGGAACGCAGGAGACGCGGAGAAGCGTTAAACAGTCTTTTAATGAACAAACACAGGGGAAAATCCACAACAGGAACGAGGAATGACACACAAACATAACTTGTAGACCCGACAAACACTAACTGAACGGACTGGGGCTTATAAACACAGGATAACGAGGGACTAATCGAGGGGACTAAGGAGACACACCTGGAATCAAATTAATACAATCAACAAGAGGGAGAAACTGAGTCACGGGGAGCAAAACACACACAAACAGTCAAGAATCATGACATTACGCCCCCTCCCGGAAGGCGCGAACCAACATTGCGAGGGCCGGGTGGGAACTAGAAAGGAGGCTCCGGAGGAGGACAGACACCTCCCGCTATTAGCAAATAGCCCGCTAGCATCGCCAGCGTGGTTGCCGTTAACCTCGCTTACATTACAAATACTCTATTCACACAAATTACCATTGTTTTACTCACTGTTACTTGCTTTAATGGCGGATGTGTGTCTACCTTTGAGTGCAGGTGAGGACACGTTCAAGCTGCATTCGGTGCAGCTCGAGCTGGAGGCCGTGGAGAAGCAGATCCGCGACCTGTTGGTGAGGCAGACCCAGCTGAGAGAGCAGAGAGCCGCGCTGGAATCATCCCAGGCTGACGCTCACAAGTCCGAGGTAAGTATACAGCGCGCTGCTAATTCTCCCACCACCTCTACTCCGTGTGTTTCTCTGCACAGGCCCGGTGCACCCAGGACGCGATCTTCCCAGATGTTCTTCACTCCGGCGCCGGGACACCACAGACCCTGGGTGCAGCCGCAGCGGAAGACGCGAGCCAGGCCCCGGGCGACGACCTCTCCCCCCCCGCCGCCTCCGGTCTTCGAGATCTCCACCCGGAACCGCTTCGCTCCCCTCCGCGAGACGGAACGCGACGCTGTGATCATCGGAGACTCCATCGTCCGGCACGTCCGTGCTACGTTAGCTGAAGGTAAAGTGCACACTCACTGTTTCCCTGGTGCTCGTGTTCTCGATGTTTCTGCGCAGATACCCGCGATCCTGAAGGGCGACGAGAGCACCGGAGCGGTCGTGCTTCACGCGGGGGTTAACGACACCAAGCTGCGGCAGACGGAGACACTGAAGAGGGACTTCAGGAGCCTGATCGAGACGGTGCGCCGCACATCGCCCGCGACGACGATCATCGTGTCAGGACCGCTTCCCACGTATCGACGAGGACACGAAAGGTTCAGTAGACTTTTTGCTTTAAATGAATGGTTATTGTCATGGTGTAAAGAACAGAAACTGCTCTTTGTTAATAATTGGAATCTTTTCTGGGAGCGTCCTAGGCTTTTTCGCGCTGATGGCCTGCACCCCAGCAGAGTCGGAGCGGAACTCATGTCGGACAACATCTCCAGGACGCTACGCACCATATGACTAGTAAGTCAAATCTCAAATAACTGCCCTGATGACTTGTGTTCTACCCGCTTAAATGATAGAAGTACTTGTGCTGTCCAATCTATAAAGACTGTGTCTGTTCCCCGAATAGTGAGGTCAAAATATAAATTTAATGCAGGATCTAGAAAAAATCTTATCGTGATTAAACCAGAAAAATGTAAAATAAATGAACAAAAACAATTTTTAAAGTTTGGGCTCCTAAACATTAGATCACTCTCACCCAAAGCAGTTATTGTAAATGAAATAATCACAGATAATCGTTTTGATGTACTCTGCTTGACTGAAACCTGGCTAAAACCTAATGATTATATTGGTCTAAATGAGTCTACTCCACCAAGCTACTGTTATAAGCATGAGCCCCGTCAGACTGGTCGTGGCGGCGGTGTTGCAACAATATATAGTGATATTCTCAATGTTACTCAGAAGACAGGATACAGGTTTAACTCATTCGAAATACTAATGCTTAATGTTACACTGTCAGATATGCAAAAGAAATCTATCGTATCTCTTGCTCTGGCTACTGTGTATAGACCACCAGGGCCATATACAGATTTCCTAAAAGAATTTGCAGATTTCCTCTCAGACCTATTGGTTACTGTTGATAAAGCGCTAATTGTCGGAGATTTTAACATTCACGTTGATAATACAAATGATGCATTAGGACTTGCGTTTACTGACCTAATAAACTCTTTTGGAGTCAAGCAAAACGTCACCGGGCCCACTCATCGTTTTAATCATACGCTAGATTTAATTATATCGCATGGAATTGATCTTACTGATATAGATATCGTACCTCAAAGTGATGATGTTACTGACCATTTCCTTGTATCGTGCATACTGCGTATTACTGATAATAACTATATCGCTCCGCGTTATCGTCTGGGCAGAACTATTGTTCCAGCCACCAAAGACAGATTCACAAATAACCTGCCTGATTTATCTCAACTGCTCTGTGTACCAATAAGTACACATGAACTAGACGAAATGACTAGCAACATGGGCACTATCTTCTCTAATACATTAGAAGCTGTTGCCCCCATCAAATTGAAAAAGGTTAGAGAAAAACGTACTGCGCCATGGTACAACAGTAATACCCATTCTCTCAAGAAAAAAACTCGTAGTCTTGAGCGCAAATGGAGAAAAACGAACTTGGAAGTTTTTAGAATTGCGTGGAAAAACAGTATGTCCAGCTATAGACAGGCTCTAAAAGCTGCCAGGGCCGAGCATATCCACAAACTCATAGAAAATAACCAAAACAATCCAAGGTTTTTATTTAGCACAGTGGCTAGATTAACAAATAACCAGACACCACCCGATCTAAATATTCCCTCACAGTTTAATAGTAATGACTTTATGAATTTCTTCACTGATAAAATAGATAACATCAGAAATACAATAACAAATGTAGATTCTACAGCGTATAATACTTCAGCTTCATTCATCGCACCAAAAGATAAACTGCAGTGCTTTACAACTATAGGACAGGAAGAGCTAAATAAACTTATCACTGCATCTAAACCAACAACATGCCTGTTAGATCCTGTACCCACTAAATTACTGAAAGAGTTGTTACCTGTAGCAGAAGAACCGCTTCTCAATATTATTAACTCGTCGTTGTCTTTAGGTCACGTCCCAAAACCATTCAAGCTGGCGGTTATTAAGCCTCTTATTAAGAAACCACAACTAGATCCTAGTGAACTGGCAAATTACAGACCCATCTCAAATCTTCCTTTTATGTCTAAAATTTTAGAAAAAGTTGTGTCCGCTCAATTGCGCTCCTTCCTGCAAAAAAATGATCTCTATGAAGAATTTCAGTCAGGTTTCAGGCCCCACCATAGCACAGAAACTGCACTTGTTAAAATTACAAATGACTTGCTTCTTGCGTCAGACCAAGGCTGTATCTCATTGCTAGTTTTACTTGATCTTAGTGCTGCGTTCGACACTATAGATCATGACATACTCATAGATCGATTACAAAACTATACAGGTATTCAAGGGCAGGCTTTAAGATGGTTTAGATCCTACCTGTCCGATCGCTACCACCTTGTTCATTTAAATGGGGAGTCATCTCAATTATCACCAGTAAAATATGGAGTGCCACAAGGATCTGTCCTAGGTCCTCTGCTATTTTCGATATACATGTTGCCCCTTGGTAATATTATTAGAAAATACGGGATTAGCTTCCACTGTTATGCAGATGATACTCAACTATATATCTCAACAAGACCAGATGAAACTTCTAAATTATCTAAGCTAACAGAATGTGTTAAAAATGTAAAAGATTGGATGACCAATAATTTTCTCCTATTAAACTCGGATAAGACAGAGATATTACTTATTGGACCAAAAGACAGTACACAGAATCTCGTGGATTACAATTTGCAACTAGACGGATGTACAGTTACTTCCTCTACAGTCAAAAATCTGGGTGTTATATTAGATAGCAACTTGTCTTTTGAAAATCATATTTCCCATGTTACAAAAACAGCATTCTTCCATCTTAGAAACATTGCCAAACTACGAAATATGTTACCTGTTTCTGATGCAGAAAAGCTAGTTCATGCATTCATGACCTCTAGACTGGACTATTGTAATGCACTGCTAGGTGGTTGTCCTGCATCCTCAATAAACAAGCTACAGGTAGTCCAAAATGCAGCGGCTAGAGTCCTTACCAGGTCAAGAAAATATGATCATATTACCCCAATTTTACAGTCTCTGCACTGGCTACCTATTAAGTTCCGTATCAGTTACAAAATATTATTACTTGCCTATAAGGCCCTTAATGGGCTAGCTCCTGCGTACCTAACTAGTCTTCTACCACGCTACAATCCATCACGCTCCCTAAGGTCGCAAAACTCTGGACTTTTGGTAGTACCTAGGATAGCAAAGTCCACTAAAGGAGGTAGAGCTTTTTCGCATTTGGCTCCCAAACTCTGGAATAGCCTTCCTGATAACGTTCGGGGTTCAGACACACTCTCTCTGTTTAAATCTAGATTAAAGACACATCTCTTTGGCCAAGCATTCAAATAATGCATATCATAATCTTGTACTGCAGTTATATCTGATCAAATGCACATTATTATTCTTTAGTTTGGGTTAAACAAATAAATTTTGCTTGGTTGGAACAGCAGCTACGCTAATTATGTCCCTATTTGTTTCTCTGTTTTTGCCACAGGATTGACATCCCGTGGTAACTAGGATTTACACAAGCTTCAGTCTGGATCCAGAACACCTGAGAAGAGATGATGCCAACCCCTCAGAGGACCTCAGATGATGCCAACCCTGAAACAACCCACCAGATCCAGTCTGTATCCAGATCAGATGGTCACTGCAGTCACCCGGATCCAGTACGTATTCAGACCAGATGGTGGATCAGCACCTAGAGAGGACCTCTACAGCCCTGAAAGACAGCGGAGACCAGGACAACTAGATGAACACCAGATACAGATGTTATTCCCCTGTAAAGACCTTGTCTCAGACGACCACCGGGACAAGACCACAGGAACCAGATGAGTCTTCTGCACAATGTGACTTTGCTGCAGCCTGAAATTGAACTGCTGGTTTGGTCTGGCCAGAGGAGAACTGGCCCCCCGACTGAGCCTGGTTTCTCCCAAGGTTTTTTCTCCATTCTGTCACCGATGGAGTTTTGGTTCCTTGCCGCTGTCGCCTCTGGCTTGCTTAGTTGGGGACACTTCATTTCCAGCGATATTGTTGACTTGATTGCAAATGATTGCAAAGATACTATTTAAACTGAACTGAGCTGAATGAAGACATCACTGAATTCAATGATGAACTGTCTTTAACTGGAAAATTAGTGTTTACTATTGTCATTTTGCATTATTGACACACTATTTTCCTAATTAATGCTGTTCAGTTGCTTTGACACAATCTGTATTGTTAAAAGCGCTATATAAATAAAGGTGACTTGACTTGACTTGACCATGTCAAAATTTTGATGCAGGAACGGGAGCCCTCTCTGGGCTTAACTCAGGAACGGGAGCCCTCTCTGGGCTTAACTCAGGAACGGGAGCCCTCTCTGGGCTTAACTCAGGAACGGGAGCCCTCTCTGGGCTTAACTCAGGAACGGGAGCCCTCTCTGGGCTTAACTCAGGAACGGGAGCCCTCTCTGGGCTTAACTCAGGAACGGGAGCCCTCTCTGGGCTTAACTCAGGAACGGGAGCCCTCTCTGGGCTTAACTCAGGAACGGGAGCCCTCTCTGCGCTTCACTCAGGAACGGGAGCCCTCTCTGGGCTTAACTCAGGAACGGGAGCCCTCTCTGGGCTTAACTCAGGAACGGGAGCCCTCTCTCCTTCGGAGTCACACAGCCCATGATCCAAAAATAGCTCACCCTCAGCCACGGCGCAGCTCTCACGGTCTCTCTCTCCCTCGTGGCGGTCGTTTGTAGCCAGCTCTCGCACATGGTCTGACGATCCGTGAGGCTCTGACTCCGTGGTGATCCTCAGCTCTGTTGCTCTCCTGGGTGATGGCTCGTCAATCGCGACGGGCTTTGGCTCTCCGTCAGCGGTGGGCTCGGGCTCTCGCTCCGCGCAGTGGAGAGATGGTGGGCTGGGCACTGGGTCTGGCCGTGTTCCGGATCGGGGATAAATGCTCTCCAGACACCGGATAATTGCTTCCCTCCAGCATAGTCCGGTGGTGTCTGGGAGGTCGACGGGGCGGTAGTAGTTTGCCCCGATCCAGAACAGTGAGTTCAGCGCAGCGTCGTCGTACGCTGTTAAAACGGCGAGCTGGCTGAACTCAACCGCATACTCCAAGAGGGAGAGGTCCTTGCGGGCTAGGGCGGTGAACTTGATGGCGAGGGAATCCATGGAACAACGGAAACAAAAAACACTGGGTAAAAAAACGGAAAACAAAAACAGAGGGTAGACACGGAGTTAACTGTTTTGGTCAGGTCTTCTGTCACGGTTAAAAATATATACAATAATAGTAATTATAAAATCTATTTTTATATTTGTATTATTATATTGTTCTAATTTTTATGAGTACTTTTCAGGCTCTTATTCTGCTTTTGCTCATTCTCTACACATCATTATATAATGCATCATATGCATAAATTATATATTACATAAAATATATGTAATAAAAAATGTATGTACATCATTAAGTTACAAAAATTACAATTTAAAAAATAATTTAAAATATATCAAATAATTCTAATTATTTAAAAAAATATTACTATATTTGAATAAATTGTATTATTATATTTGTATAATTTTTATTACTGTTATTCAGACTATTTTATTCTGCTTTTCTTGTTTTGCCTGTAAAGGCAAATAGCATCATTTTGACTTCTTTTGGCCAGAATCAAAAGGCAGCATTGCATGAATCCATCACCGATTAGGCAATTACAGAATGCATTGCAATAAGCAGAAAGAAATGCATTAATACTGCAAAGTAACAATAAAAAAAGTCGAGTTTAATTATAAAGAAGCCATTTTACCCAATATTTGTGTGTGCTGTGTCAAAGCAGACTGCCTCTATATCTCCCTATGAAGAGAGAGAGAGAGAGAGAGAGAGAGAGACAGACAGACAGACAGACATATGAAACAAACACAGATTACATCCGCAGGAAATATGAGCCGGTGTGTCTCTTCATATGAAGTGTGTGTGTGTTTCTGTGCTAGAGAGAGCACACACACACACGCACACACACTCATGGCCGTGTGACACTGATGTATTGGTCTATTTCACTGCGGTGTCCGTCGTAATAGGACAGGATGAATGTGTGACCCAGAGATAACTGACCACGACTCTCACCAACTATATGTGTGTGTGAAGAATATTCACAAGCTGTGTAGATTTGCACACAGATGTGTGTGTGTGTGTGTGTGTGTGTGTGTGTGTGTGTGTGTGTGTGTGTGTGTGTGTGTGTGTGTCAGTCCATCCGTCAGTGTCACAATCACATTGTCATCTATCACACTAGCTGGATGAATCTCACATGAACACATTTGGGTCATGTTTAGATCTATCTATCTAATCTATTTTGCATTATTTGGCATTATCTTCATGATAGTAAAGTACCTCCAAAATCTAATTGTTATCACTGTAATACAATGCATTTATTCTGTTGAATACTTACAGTTGTCCATTAAAATCTTATTTATTTATCAGGTTAGATATAACTTTTTTTGAACATTCTACCATATTTTTCACCATCCAATCAATTCCTGACGGATAAAATCCCTTCTTCTTCTTCTTCTTCTTCTTCTTCTTCTTTTGCAATAGGATATCCTGATTAACCAGGGAACATTGCATTAGAAAGTAAAATGTGTTTCACGTTTAATACTCATGAAAATGTGCGACTTATGCCTCGTGCAAAATATCATCTCTTATTTCTTTCTCCAGATTTCAGGGTGAATATGTCTCATGTTTGGCCTGTGGTGAGAAGAGAAAGAGCAACAGAGAAACACAGACGTCTGGGATCTGCTGTTGAATCAGAAGCAGCTGCGCTTCAGGGAGACCAATCCTGTTAGAACTGATCCTGGAACAGCTGGATCTGACCTCAGACGCTCCGGAGCGGATGAGGCTGTACAATGCGACGTTTGTTTGAGGGATGTCCAGCGCGACCTTTGACCTTTGCTAGCGTCCCCTCCAGAACCAGCGAATAAATCCGTGCACAAACACACAGCGCCTGAAGCGACGCTCCTCGAGACGAGAGAAAGCAGACGGCGGATTTCTTACACAAAACACACACACATTCAGGGTTAGTGTGAATATAAGTGGTTTTGCAGTCGTCTCCAGCTCAGATTTCTCTTTCAGAAACTCCTGCCAGACACAGTTAAATCCCTGCTTCACGAACACACATGAACAACATGATGAGCTGGAACTGTTTGCATTTAAAAAACTTCAGACCTAAAGCAAACTGGTGTGAAAATCACGAAAACTATCAGAGTCGTATTTCACCCCAAGACTGAAGGATGTATGAAATTATGAAGATTTTATTGCATTGGATATTGATTTGTTGCATCATTTTAAGTACATTTACAACCCACATTCACATCAGTCTATTGCAAAAAATATATTAAACATAATATATATTATTTAAACCTTTAAACAGTCTCATGCACAGCGGAGCAATGACCAATGTCACTAAATAATATATTGAATTTCAGTTTGTTTTGCACCAAATGCTGTCGTTTTCTATAAAATATGGCACAAGTTGTATGCAAAAAATCTGACATTTTTGCATATTTATTGTTAAAGCTTGAAGATAGTCACTTATTATTATCATTCTTATTATTATTTTTAATTAGGTCATACAGAATTAGAACATCACCAGTTTAAATAATGACTTTATTTTCATTTAATTTTTACATTATTCCATTTGGTATTTACAATCATTGAAATGTGCAAAATTTTTGGTTGAATTAGTGCAATATTATTTTTTAAAAATATTAATATTTAAATATAATATAACCTAAACAAATAAAATATTTTTACATTTTTTAATAAACTATACAATTAATTAATTCATATATTATTTTAATTATTTTAATATATTATTATTCATTAATATATTCATTAATAATTACTACATAATTAATTATGTAGCAAACACAATTAAAAAATGCAAAACAAAAACTACAAACATGGCAGATGTGCGAGAGGGGTTTATATAAAGGGTTTGGAGTGATTAATAATCAATATCTAATCCGTTTGGCCATTCAATTTATAAATGCATCACTAAGCAAAAACATGAGTTCACAATGTACTACTTCATTTCTCTCAATACGGTAGGAAGAACTGCTGAGTAGAGTAAATTAAATCAACTGAAATGTGGAGTTCACAGTAACAGGGCGTGCAAAACTTGCCTATTCACTCAAAAGTATGTAGTATTAATTCACAAAAAGAGTATATGCAGTACAGTACTTTTAGAGCACAGTATAATTCCCAGCGATCAAAGATATGTTCTTAGTACGTTGTGCTAATGTTCCCATTATGCTATAAAAACGTTATTTCTGAATGTTCTCTGAATGTTCAAAACGCCCATATTTTTATTTTATTTTTTTTGGTTATGCAAACTTTAAGGGAACGTTCCATTTAATATTTTTGCAAATTTGTTTCAGAAATAAAACATTCCATGAACAACGTATTAATAATGTTTTTGTAAGAATGACCGTTCTCATGACTAATGTTTCTTAATGTTAGGACAAAACGTTCTTAAAGTAACGTTTAAGAAACGTTCTTTTAACTTTATTAATTAACAGTGGACCAATCAGAAGACCCCGGAGGCGGGGCAACTGTTTTATTTGTTTTATTTTTAACATGACGGAGAAGGTGTTCTCTTTTTAAAAAAAAAACGTTTCTGAGCGCTGCGTCTTACGTTTTAAGATGCAAAGACGCATTCTGTGTGAACGGCCCCTAAGAAACGTTTTTGTAACCTTTAATTAATGTTCTAAAATGACAAGAAAACTGACCATTTTATGTTTCTCCGAATATAAATTTTTTTTTTTTAAATAATGTTATATTTTGGAAGAAATTAAAGTTAGAATAAAGTTTTAATAAATATTTTTGTAACCTTTAAATAACATTATAATGACAACAAAAAACTAGACATTTTAACGTTCTTACAATACTAAAAATAAATGTTACGTTGCAATATTTTTTGATGAACGTTCTAAGAAATGTTTTTGTAGCCTTTAAATCACAACAAGAAAACTGGACACTTTAACTTTCTTAGAATGTTAAAATAAACATTTAAATCACGTTATATTTTGGGTAACAATAAAGTTAGAATAATGTTGTAAGAAACGTTTCTGTAATCTTTAAATAATATTATAATGATGACAAAAAACTAGACATTGATATCAATGGACAAAGATGCTTTTTGCACACAGAAGACAAAGTTAACCAACCAAAACCTGACCACTGACTAACCGTTTCTTATACATCGCTGCAAGTTAAGAGAACCGGTGGAGTGTGTGTGTGTGTGTGAGTGTGAGTGTGTACCTGGTATTTATCACGTTATGGGGACCAAATGTCCCCACAAGGATAGTAATACTAGTAAATTTTGACCTTGTGGGGACATTTGTGAGGTCCCCATGAGGAAACAAGCTTATAAATCATACAGAATTAGTTTTTTTGAGAAAGTAAAAATGCACAAAGTTTCCTGTGAGGGGTAGGTTTAGGGGTAGGGTTGGTGTAGGGCAATAGCACATACAGTTTGTACAGTATAAAAACCATTACGCCTATGGAATGTCCCCATAAAACATGGAAACACAACATGTGTGTGTGTGTCTGTGTATGTGTGTGTGTGTGTGTGTATGTGTGTGTCTGTGTGTGTGTGTGAGTGTGTGTGTGTGTGTGTGTGAGTGTCTGTGCGTGTGTGTGTGTGTGTCTGTGTCTGTGGGCCCTATCATACACCCTGCGCAATGCGGCGCCAGGTGCGACACAAGTGTTTTCTGCTAGTTTCAGCTTGACGCAGTTGTCATTTTCACGTCCTGCTCCGCGTTGTTTAAATAGCAAATGCATTTGCGCTCATTTGTGCGCTCATGGGCGTGCTGGTCTGAAAACAAGGTGTGTTCAGGTGCATCGCTGGCGCAGTGCTATTTTGAGGCAACTGAAACAGACTGCGAAACAAAAACCAACAAAAGCCTGGTCTAAAGTCAATGGCGCAGTCGTTTTTTTGTTATTTAAAGAGCGTGTTAGTAATATGTGCCTATAGGCGGGTCCACAACGCGTATACACTCTGCTTATTACACACACAGGGACGCACAGCAGCACACAAACATGCCAAATATTAAAAATTAAAAGATTGTGAATGTAAAAAATTATTATTGTGTAGGCTACATAAATATAAAAATGCCTACGTGTCATAATGGATAGTCAGTGCATGTATCAGAATTAGGCTACCTATTTGCTCGCGCACGAGCAGCTC
>NW_015664048.1:341763-349012 GCF_001515625.1 Sinocyclocheilus rhinocerous | reverse complement strand
CGTACACTCTGCTTATTACACACACAGGGACGCACAGCAGCACACAAACATGCCAAATATTAAAAATTAAAAGATTGTGAATGTAAAAAATTATTATTGTGTAGGCTACATAAATATAAAAATGCCTACGTGTCATAATGGATAGTCAGTGCATGTATCAGAATTAGGCTACCTATTTGCTCGCGCACGAGCAGCTCCGTTTCATCTCTGGAGACGCGTTCTGTCTTTGCGCTTGCAAATTCCGCTATATAAATAGCGAATCCGCCATGGCACGAGCGCAACTGGCTCTTAAGGGGATTGGGAGATGAGATTCTGATTGGTTTATTGCACGTGACGTGTGTGTGTGTGTGTGTGTCTGTGTGTGTCTGTGTGTGTGTGTGTTCTCCTTCCCGTACCCTTCAGTTCATTACACTGAATATAAAGCTCTTCTAATGGAGCTTAAAGACCCGGATTCATCCATCCATCTCTCTCTCCGTCTATAAAGCCCTCTCTTCATCTCGTGCTGCTTTCTCTTTCATCCAGCCTCTTAAACGCTCTCTCTCTCCTGCCAAACACGGACACTCGCCTCGCTCATAAATCCATCCCATAAACGCCCAGCTCTTCCTCCGGCTCATGCATTCATGCCGTAATTCCCACGCCAAACCTGAAGAGCTTCTGATTGGTCGTTCAAGATCACGTGAGCATGGGCTGAAGGTCATTCACGGATTCCCACATTGTAAAAAGCAACATATTTTCCAGTTTATGGGACCTTTTGAGTCACAAATACTATTATATCAATAGAAGACCATGAGATCAACAGAATCTCCAAATGTTTTCCCAACTGGTCAAACTCAGTTGACTGAACAAAGAATTACAAATTAAACACATTTAGTGTTAAGTGTGTTTGAGTTCCCAGCATGCATTGCAGTTGATAGTTATACTGTGTCCTATAAAACTATATTTATACAGCTATACTTAAAAATTAATTCTGTTTACTCAACTTAAAATTCTGATTTGTCTTTTTGCTTTGACTCAGTTAAGCTGCATTTACTTACAACTTGACACAAGTTTTTTTGATATAATACATTTTTATGACCTAACCACTTATTTAAAGCGACTTGAATTTAAAAACAGTTTTCAAGTTTCAAAACCAAGGTTCATGTTCTTTTAAACCAATTTTGCTTATTTTCTTAGTTCAACCAAATAAGATATTTTATTAGATATCTTCTTTTTATTTTAAATAGATATCTTCTTGCTTTGACTCAGTTAAGTTGAATTTACTTAGAAAATTAAGTTTGTTATAGATGTTTTACTGATCCTACCACTTATTTTAAGTTAGTTGGAATATATATAAAATACGTTTCATATATGTAACATTATTTTTTATATATATATATATATATATATATAAATTATTATATAATTTATAAATTATATCAATATATACATATTTTATTAAATAATAAATAATAATTTTGGTTAATAAATACATAAATAATGGTTTATTACAATCATAAATGTCCAAAGAATTCAAAAATATAAAAAAGCAAATATTTATAAATCAATTTCTTGTCAAAGTAACAAAATAATAATAAGAAAAAAATCATTTAGTACGTCAGTTGCCAGTCTTTGTAATTATATCTTTGTATAATAAAATGACTACATTAAAAAAAATACACTATAGATTAAAATATTTAAATGATAGATCAATTTATTGTTACAAATTGAAAATTTGCTAAACAAGAAATCTGTACAGTAGTTGTCTTGATAAATTTATTCACTGAATGAAGCATTTAGCAAACCAAAAAAAATAAGTTGACAAAAAGAAAGTAGCGTTACTTGGGACATTTTTTAAGATAATCGTTGAGAGTTAAGAGAGCTTAAGAAATCTGAATGAATCAGTTTGCGCTCAATTGTGTTTTCTTTACAGTGCACACTGGATCCCAAATCCACCGGATCACATGTGCAAACAAGAAAAGAGAAAGGGGTTTAGTGATGGCGAAGAGGGGTGAAAGGTCAAAGATCAAAGGCCGCGAGTTTGGACGAGAAATAAATCCATTAACTGTGGAAATTGGCTCATAATTCACGTATGACAGCGGATATCAGAGAATTCCCGCACAAACAAACACGACCAGATAAAACACTTAATGTCCCCAGATTCACTAGAAAGTGGAAGTTGTTTGTATGTGTGTGTGTGTGTGTGTGTGTGTGCGTGTGTGTGTGTAAGAGGCAATGTGTTGAGTCTGATAAGCGCCAAACAGTTCTCTCCGGCCTCTGGCTTCACTCCAACCTTTCCATCGGGCCGTCCAACCACAAAACACACAAACACACAATCTCATTTGCCACTTGTCGACGTGTCCGTCCACATGTCACAAACAAACAGAAAACAGCCAGTATAGAAAGTCAAACACATTCAAGTCCCTTCTGGACTCGCTGCCAAAGTCCTAGTTCCACCCGGGCCAGAAAATGCGGCTCCACACTGAAACCTTAAACCAGGAGCCGCTCAAATGCCAAGAGTTGAGATGATGTCAACACAATGTGAAGTTTTCAGAGCAACAAACTGATGCAAAACAAACCTCCCAATCTCATGCTTCCTAAAATAAAAGGATTTCATGCACAAATATCATGTGTGTATCATACGTGAATGTTGCCTCAAAAGCACATGGAGATCTCAGATTCTTTAGTGCTGGCGTCAGTCAGCTGTCTAATACACCTGCATGGTGTTGTATATTATGAATATTGTTGGCTCTTTGTTGCATTGCTTTTGTTCCTCTTTTGTAAGTTGCTTTGGATAAAAGCATTGACGAAATGCATAAACGTAAATGACTTGTTTAATTATTTCAAACCAAGCAAACTTTAATCTGTCAAATGTTTTCCCAGCTAACAGGCAACATTCTCAAAACTTCCGTTACGTTCCGAGGTTCTGAACAAATGTTCCTCCTGTAACATTATGTTCAGTCAAAGTTATCTGGTTTTTAACAATGTCCTCACACAAATGTTACTTATACATCATTCATGGAATGTTCTTTTCTGAAACGTTTTGTAACATTTTTTTTAAATGTTGCTACTTGTTTCAGAACGTTCAGAGAACATTCAAAAGTGACGTTCAAATAATGATAAAATGGAACTTTCTCTTACTGTTTGCAAAACCAAGAAAAAAGTGTTTTTAATAATGTTTTCATAACTTAATCGGAACGTTCTTTGAACATATTTGTTACACACAAAAAAAAAATGGTGTAGAAACTATTTTCGCTCAGAAACTGCAAATAACACTAAATTAAATGTGAAATTCTGAATTAGAAAAACTCAACATTTTCCTGTAAAATGTTCTCTAATAATCTTTGTTTTATTTACAACTTCGAAAAATCATTGAGTGATTGTTTGTGCATCTTGCTTTACAATAAAAAACTGTAGGTTTAATACTTTATCTGCATCATCAAATGTAATGGCATTCAGACTTTAACAAGTATTTAAATACTTTTTAAATTCATATTGCTAGAAAACACCAGAACTAAAGCAGCTCAGATGGTCAGATGTGGATCTGTGCTGTGAACAGATTTATCTGTGATTGCATTTGTGTTCAGATCCACCTGTTATCAGCTGTGGCTGAAAGAATAATAGTCGCACACACACACACACTGAGCCAATCCAATCTCCAAAATTTACACCTGTGAATCTAGAAAGCTGTCAAACGGAGCGTGTGTTACCTAGCGACCAGGAGAGCAGCCCTTCACATTCATAAATTAGGCAAAGCAAAGAGAGCGACTCTGGAGGGCTTTATATCCCCTCATGAGGGATCGATATTAGTGCATGCTATTTCAGCCCAAAACCCTGCGGATTGCATTATTCACGTGCAACCCGCAGTTCAACTGCAACAAACGCTATATACACTGATCTGTGATTAAATACATGTTTAAATATGCCATATGTGTTTATATATTCATTATCATTCTATGCAACTGAACTGTTATTTCAGGCTGCTCTCTCTCTCAGCGCTCGTCAAAGTGTGTGAGGTAAGACGCAACCTAAGCAAAATATTTAATATTCGACAAAAGTTTAACGATTGAAACAACAATAATATCCTGTGAATCTTCTCCACACTGATGCTCTCGTTTTCCGCTATATATTGAATGAACAATGTAGCAGCCCCGCTTCTAGTGGGTTCAACTGGATAGGCTAACAAAAGCATTAAAATGCAATGACACTTTACATCGTCGTCGCATTTCGTGCGCCACTGATAAGCTGCCTGACGGCTGACGCAGACCTAAAATTCGAATGCAACATTTGAATTTTCGAAATTCGAAAAAAAAATTGACAGCCCTTAATATCCTGTGAGGCAAACTATTCGACTTTTTCATCAGATTTCGCCATTTTGAATTGATAATACAGGCGTTTACGTGCTTGATGTTTACCTGAATGTGACGAGACAAGAAACATTTTGCCGTTTCGGATTTTTATTTACATTTACGCATTTAGCAGACACTTTTATCCAAAGCAAGTTAGCAAAAATAATAGGAATTAGGAAATTCATCAAAGTGCCAACAATATTCGTCAAATACAATGAATCATATTGTTAAAAAAAAAATTTCGACATATTAGACATATTTTTGATTTTTAGATGAAATTTTAGACATATTAGGCATTTTATTAGACATATAAAAGTGAATGTGGGGATATAAAAAAAAAAATACAAATAGTTCAAATTCGTTCATTTACAAAATGTGACCCTGGAGCACAAAACCAGTCATAAGGGTAAATTTTTTTAAATTGAGATGTATACATCATCTGAAAATATACCCCAGCGACTTAAGACTGCTTTTGAGCTCCAGGGTCACAAATATACTTCATCTTGCTTCAAATCCATTAGTTATTTAATTCTTTGAAATAAAAAGACCATTACAACCCCCCAAAAAAGCCCTCTCCAATGTTCAATGGCTAAAGCCTTGCCAGACGCAATTAACACGGTGCTTTTATCAAACACAAAATTAAACAGGAAAAAAATAAAACAGAAAAAAGTGCACTGTCTCTCTGCTCTGTTGAGTTTTATATGACAGTGCCATTTTCTGCTCGGCCTGGAGAACAAACAGAAAGTCATAAAAGTGTCAGCAGTCATCCATCAGTCCTGACGGCACAAGCCCTCAACTCTACACCGCACGCTCTACTCTACTCTATTAAACTCTACACCGTCTCCTCTGTCTCACTCTAATGTTTCCAGTCCGGTTTTGTCTTCAAAAGCCACACACACTAGCGTTCTGAAAGAAGTATTTTCTGCTCACCAAGGCTTTTTTATTTGATCAAAAATATATAAAAAATTATGAAATATTATTACAATTTAAAACAGCTGTTTTCTGTGTGAATCTCTGTTAAGCTGTAATTTATTGCTGTGATGCGCAGCTGTATTTTCAGCATCATTACTCCAGTCTTCAGTGTCACATGATCTTCAGAAATCATTCTAATATGCTGATCTGCTGCTCAAGAAACATTTCTGATTATTATCAATGCTGAAAACAGTTTATATGTTTGTGGCAACCGTGACGCATTTTATTTTTCTGGATTCACAGATGAATAGAAAGTTCAAAAGAACAGCATTTTAAAAAAAAAAACTGAAATCTTTTGGAACATTCTAAATGTATCTTTTAAACAATTTAAAGTATCCTTTATGAATAAAAGTGTTAATTCTTAGTAATGACCCCAAACCGAGGACAGAACCAGCAGACAGTGCAGAAAGACATGAGACTCCTGAAATATTACTCATGATTAATGGATTTTTGGCGTGTGCCGCACCGGAAGAACCTATAATTGCGCCTGATGTAAGCTTGAGATGTTTATTCATGTCAGATGAAGTACGTTTGTCGAGAGTCGTGATTCACGCTGAATGCTAAAGTATGTTTGTATGGGAAATCATAAATTGCCCTGGAATACTTTCCCCTGATCAAAGGAGGAAAGAAACACATGCTGCGTTTGAGAAGAGAAACGCTGGATCCTCCTGTCAGATGATGTTCACCTCGTCTGTTCATCATGTATGTGTGTTTAGTGCCATTTGCACAGAGCAGATCTAGATTTCTGACTAAAGCACAGAGGAAGAGTCTGTTAAAATAACATTCGAACAACAATAATAGCAAACAACACAACCCCAAAATGCCACAGAAAGCCAGTAAATAGTCATGCTAAATACAAGAAATTAAATGCAACTGATCATGTGTAATGTCATTTCAATATATACTAGCACATGCATAGTTAGGATAGCAAAATAATTCGATTTATCAAGTTTTAAAGGCAAGGAAAAACACTTACCATATTTTGTTACCTTTGATGTCAAAGGTCATGTGTCCATTTAACTGAACTGTAGCTCAAACTGTTTAAAATACAGTGAATTAAGCTACAAACTCCATCATAATGCACAATGTTTCCATCTAACATGTATTTTCAGCTGCAGCTCACTGAATATGTTCCTAGATTTGTGTTGGATATTATCTTTGGAATGGAACTTTTTCCGCTTATTTCAGTTAATGTCATAAAACTAGCGAGCTGAGCCAGTAATAGTGCTGACAGTGTCGTGTAAACACGACTGAAGACGAGAAAAGTGGAGGAACAGACAAACCGATTCAATTGAATGAGTCATTTACGCCGGAGCCGCTATGACTGATTCAAACTCAAACTCGTGACTTCGATCATTCGGTTCAAGTGATTCACTTGCAAAAACCAGATCAAAAGAGCCATTCATTTTCTAATTTCGACATCGCTTGTAATGATTTATAAAGCACGTATAGTGATGGGTCAAACTCCGAATCACTTAAACCACTGCGTTTAAAAAAAAAATCGCGAATCATTATTCAGATCGGGACTATGGAGCGTGGTTCGCGAATCATTATTCAGATCGGGACTATGGAGCGTGGTTCGCGAATCATCCCTTACGAAAATTCACCATGGTTTTATTATAGTAAAAGTGTAGTAACTACTTTCCAAAGTCGGACAACGCTTGTTATGATTTTCACGGGTGTAGAATTTAGTAGAATTTTAATCAAATGATTAAATGTCTGTCTGTTGTCTGCTGTTATGTCCCACCAATGCCAAAATCAAACCTACACCCTTGACTTTCACTTAAATTTTAATTCAAGTTTTACTAATTTTGTTTTATGTATTCATTTAGTTTTAGTTAAGTACTTCAAGTCAGTGTTATTTTATTATTATTGAGATACTTTTATAGTTTTTATTAATATTTTGAATTACATATATATATATATATATATATATATACACACATATATAC
>NW_015664048.1:338749-340879 GCF_001515625.1 Sinocyclocheilus rhinocerous | reverse complement strand
GCCGATCCGGCGATCCACAGCACTAAGTTGATGTATTTCCTCAGCGACCAGCACGGATCAGCTCTAGGCATGACGAAGCGGATATCGCCTTCTTTCTTTGCGTGAACATTTGGGCGGTGTTATGCAAATCTTCCCACATAGTGACGTAGACATGTGGGGCGTGTTAGAACGAGCCGTTTTAGGTAGGTGTGGCTAACTCTTAACTTTTATAAAGAATATCTCTTTGGATTTGAGACTTTAGTCTTTGCAACTTTACAGATCTTCTTTATGCACCATCAGCTTGTAACACTCCAAAGAGAAAGGAACAATTGAAATCGCATCATATGACCCCTTTAAAGGACGTACAGGAGTGGATATTTCACATGAATCAACTATAATTTACGCAAAACAAAGATTAAAATGCGGTCTGCGTCGAAGAAAGCACATACAGGAGGTGAATAATAGCCTTTTTAAACTAATTAATTTTTCTTCTTTATTGCACTCTAGATCAAATGTCTATTTTACAATGATGAACGGCATAATATAATCTGTCCCCCCACAGTTTTGCAATGAACACTAATCGAACAGAAAATAAAATCGTGTTATAGTAGTGTGCTTATCATTTGGCAAAGGTTGGTTGCGGCGGGATTCATGCAAAGCGCAGTCTCTCAGTCTCTCAGTCTCCATTGACACTCAGTAAATACTACATGAGCTGTGAGTTTAACCTGCTTATTTTATGACTCCTCCTTATCCAGTTTAAGTTGCTAAAATTTGTTCTTACATTGGTGTTACGTTTGTAACAATATACTAATATAACTAAAATAACCATTTAACTATACAGTATTATTATTGTGTGTGTGTCGAATAGTTTACTAAATCAAATGATTGGGACACTTTTTGTCATTGAAATGGCTTGGAAAATTGTCCAAATCAACCTGAATTCACCCTACTCTTTGAAAACCCCAAATATTTTACTTATAACTTCATTATAATTCTTCATTAACAATTATTTAGTTATTTGTAATGTTAATTGTAAAAAAAAAATAATAATAATAATTAAAAAATTAAAGTAGTTTCAATGTAGCTAGCTACTTTTTGACAGTAACTTGTAGCGTAGCTAGCTACTTTTTCAAAAGGGTAGCATGTAGCTTACTTAACTACTTTAATTTATGAGTAGCTTGTAGCTGGTCAAGCTACAGTTTCAGAGTAGCTTCCCCAACACTGCTCGTAATCAGACTACAGTTACTTTTTTATTGATTACTTGATTACATATTCACACAATAGCAATAAATTATTCAGAATTTATTGATTCCCACTAATTCTTCTGTTTCATCTCAATAGCCTACCACTTATATACATACAGAAAGTCTTCCAGTTTTGTGGACATTCACACAAAGACCAGTCACTACTAGTCAGGTGGCTATAATTACATATAAAATTGAGCAATTGATCACTGGATTTACAAAAATCACTTCAATTTTAAGCAGTTTTTTCTCAACATTTCAATATTGCATCAACTACTTATGAACACATTAAGTTTATTTGAATTATCACTCAGTGGGTTATTTAACCATGTGTTACTATGTCTTTGGAAGGCTTTTGTCTTTTAAACATATTAAAATGCACAAATTCTTGTTATTTCTTAGGATGTATTCACACCTGTCTTGTTTGGTTCGTTTTCCCCTTTGGTGCGGATCTTTTGGGCAGGTGTAAATACAACAATCGCACTCTGGTGCGGACCAAACAACCATACCGAGACCCAGCTGAAGAGGTGGTCTCGGTCCGCTTCCAAACGAACTCTGGTACGGTTGAATGAATGAACCAATGAATGGATGACCTTAAGCACACGTGTGGTTTTGTTTACAGTTTCTGGTTCACTTGCAAAAAGGGCAGGGTGAAAGTGAACCGCACCAAATGAAAAAAATCAACATTGTATTTGATTCGGACCAAAGCAAGTGAACAAGCGGACTTTCCTGGTGTGAATACACCCTTAGGGTGCATTCACACTTGTCATGTTTGGTTCGATTAAAACGAACCCTGGTGCTACTGCTCTGTTAGTGCGGTTCATTTGAGCATGTGTGAACGCTGCCATCCGAACCCTGGTGCGCACCAAACAAGCGGACCGAGACCGCTAAAAAGATGGGTCTCGGT
>NW_015664048.1:324358-337306 GCF_001515625.1 Sinocyclocheilus rhinocerous | reverse complement strand
TTTTACTTATAACTTCATTATATTTTACTTATAACTTCATTATAATTCTTCATTAACAATTATTTAGTTATTTGTAATGTTAATTGTAAAAAAAAAAAATAATAATAATAATTAAAAAATTAAAGTAGTTTCAATGTAGCTAGCTACTTTTTGACAGTAACTTGTAGCGTAGCTAGCTACTTTTTCAAAAGGGTAGCTTGAATGTAGCTTAACTACTTTAATTTACCAATAGCTTGTAGTTCGTCAAGCTTCAGTTTCACTGTTACACTGTGTATATATATACATATATATTCTGCTTTAATGTTAATTTTAGTTCAAGTATTCGTAATTTTGTTGTGTTTTGTCATTTTTATTAGTTTCTGATGTTTTAAAATGTCTATCGTTTTTATTACTTTTATTACTTTTAGTACTAGTTATTTTAGCATGTTTATTTTAACTAAATGAAATTAGACATTTTGCCTTTAGCTGGAATAAAACAAATGTAATTTTTTATTGATTTATTTATTTTACTGTTTTTTGTTTTTGTTAACTATAAACACCTTGCTTCAAGTTATACTAAACACAAACTAGAAATGTTGCTTTGGCAACTAGCTGAAATTTTTAAATATATTTTATTTTTATTTCAATTAATGTTTATTTTATTTCAAGTAAAGAAAAAAAATTTTTTTGATGGTTTTAGTTTTAGTTTAACATATATATCAACAGAATGCAGCAGATGTTGAACGTACAGCTGCAACTGTATTTAACCTAGAGCATTCATTCGAGGAAGCTTCTGTATGAGAAATAAACTGACATCTGCTCACACAGACAGCAGCAAATGGAAAGCAGCATCGCAGCGGTTGGTGTTCAGAGACTCATTTCTCTGACTGCAGGGTTTCTCATCTCACAGCACACTCAATGACACACGGCCGAATCGATCGATACAGCAGCCTCTGTCCATATCTGTTCTGATCACCTACAGGTGCAACTCATCCAGTCCTGCCAACACCAGACAGTTTTTTTCAACTGCTTACATTTTCAAAACTTTGCCTCTTTTTTTCAAAACTTTACACACAAATCCAAGAATTGCACACACACAAAATGCAAAATGTCTCACATCTCTTGCAAAATTAAGCACTGCATTCAAAATATCACAAACGCTTCTCAAAACAATCAGAATCAGAAAGAGCTTTATGGCCAAGTATGCTTGTGCACAAGGAATTTGTTTTAGTGTCATAAGCTTCCAGTACACAGAGACAACAACAACACACAGACAATAAAAATAAGATGAGAATGAAAAATACACATATGTAAATATAAATAGACAAAAAAATTGAAAAATAAATAAATGGTATGTTCAGTTGTGCTATAGATGATAGAATGGAACAGAATAGAATGAGATGTAGGGATGTACTAGGATGGAGGTGGTAACAAATAAATATAAGGTTAAAGAGCAGACTCGATTACGGCTGAGAGTAGAACTGTTTCAGCTGCTCCTGTGAAAAGCCAACATTTGCAAACAACTTTGCCATTATATTAATTCCTGTTCGATTTTTGTGTGTTAGTGTTACATAGAGAATTGTGTGTTGTGTTTTGCAAAAAGTGTTTTATGAAATTGAAGGCCGAGAATTAGCGTATGGTTTTGCAGATTTGGTGTGTGCTTCTGGTGTATGTGTGTGTGTTTGTGTCAGGTTTCAGAAATTGTGTGACAAGTGAAGATTTTGTGTGTAAGCAGTTGAAGAAACTGTAAAAACTAATCTTTCTGAGCTTTAGATGCAAAGGACAGATTCAAATGCTTTATTTTTGCTTTAAATGTCACATAAAAATGCAAACTTCTTGACCAGATTTGCAAAATCAAACCATGATTCAAAACTACTAAACATTAAACTCTACGGAATAACCTGCACTTATGAGTTGCTCACAATAGGAATGTGTATTTAAGTAAATAGACTCGATGTTTATTTCATGTGACTTTAAAGCCTAATTTGCATCACATTCTTAAGTGAAAAAATAACTTTGAATTGAAAGATGCATGCGGCGTGTGTGTGTGTATTTCTGCAGGTGTGTGTGTTTACAGCAGCAGGAGCTGAACGCCACAAATGAACACGACTTCTTTCCACCTGACGAGTTTTCTCCACTTATTCACGCCTCTCTCACAATGTGCTAATTACCCACAACACCGGCAAACAAACAAACAGAAACAATTAAGATGTTCATTCTGCCATTTTCTCTGCCTCTCCTCGCTTCTCTTTCTGTTTTTAACGCAGCGGTTCTTTCGCTAGGCTTTGTTATGGAGCAGAAGTTATAATTTAGTGTCGAGCTGTTCCCACGGCGATGAGAACTGGGCGCGCTCACCTGAGAAAAACAGTCCTATCAGAGAGCGACAGTAATTACTGAGAGAGACAGACAGAAAGACGGGGGGAGAGAGAGAGAAAGAAAGAGAAAAAAGAGGGGGTAGAAATATGAGGGGGGGCTGAAAAAGACTTTAGTGCTTTACCGACACAAAGAGAGAAAACAGAACGAGAGAACAGAGAGAAAACCACACAAATAAGAGACATAAAGCAGGAGAAAGAGAAAGAGAGGTTTTCTGGTCTGTGCATCAATGAAAAATTGGTCGTTTTTAGAATAAGAGATGATAGATAGATAGATAGATAGATAGATAGATAGAATGTCAGAGCGAGTAGCAGAACAGAAAATAGAACGACAGAAAGAACAGTAGATAGAACGACAGACGGAATGATAGAACGACAGACAGAATGACAGACAGAATAATAGAACGACAGACAGAACGGTAGATAGAGTGACAAACAGAATGATAGAACAATAGACGGTATGACAGAACAACAGACGGAATGATAGAACGACAGACGGAATGCTAGAACGACACACAGAATGATAGAATGACAGACAGAACGGTAGATAGAACGACAGACAGAATGATAGAACGACAGACAGAATAATAGAACGACAGACAGAACGGTAGATAGAGCAACAGACAGAATGATAGAACGACAGATGGAATGATAGAACGACAGATGGAATGATAGAACAGCAGACAGAACGGTAGATAGAGCAACAGACAGAATGATAGAACGACAGATGGAATGATAGAACGACAGATGGAATGATAGAACAGCAGACAGAACGGTAGATAGAGCAACAGACAGAATGATAGAACGACAGATTGAATGATAGAACGACAGACAGAATGATAGAAGGACAGACGGATAGATAGAACGACAGACAGAATGATAGAATGACAGACGGAATGATAGAACAGCAGACAGAACGGTAGATAGATAGAGCAACAGACAGAATGATAGAATGACAGACGGAATGATAGAAGGACAGACGGAATGATAGAACGACAGACGGAATGATAGAACGACAGACGGAATGATAGAACGACAGACGGAATGATAGAACGACAGACGGAATGATAGAACGACAGACGGAATGATAGAACGACAGACGGAATGATAGAACGACAGACGGAATGATAGAACGACAGACGGAATGATAGAACGACAGACGGAATGATAGAAGGACAGACGGAATGATAGAACGACAGACGGAATGATAGAACGACAGACGGAATGATAGAAGGACAGACGGAATGATAGAACGACAGACAGAATGATAGAACAACAGGCAGAATGATAGAACGACAGACGGAAAGATAGAATGACAGACAGAATAATAGAACGACAGACAGAACGGTAGATAGAGTGACAGACAGAATGATAGAACAACAGATGGAATGACAGAACGACAGACGGAATGATAGAACGACATACGGAATGATAGAACCACAGACGGAATGATAGAATGACAGACAGAATGATAGAACGACAGACAGAATGATAGAACGACAGACAATGATAGAACGACAGTGAGTGATAGAACGACAGACAGAATGATAGAACGACAGTGAGTGATAGAACGACAGGTGTTCTACTGTTCTGTCTGTTGCTCTGATGTTCAATCTATCGTTCTGTCAGAGACAGAACTGTAGACAGAATGACATCCAGAGCGATAGAACTTTAGACAGTACAATAGAACTACAGACCAGACAATAGATAGGATGACAGACAGAATAACAGACAGAATGATAGCTAGAATGACAAAAAAGACAGACAAAACTACAGCAAGAATAACAGAATGAAAGAATGATCCAAAAAATAGACACAATGACAGACATAAGACAGAGCTGATATTGTTCAGAAACCGATCTTGTGTAACTACGGTAGTTTTCACACTCATTCATGTTTTACTTCAGCTTTAAAAATAAATAAAACAAACCAGACCATGACTTTTGCCCCGATTTTCCGCCAGTTTACAGTCTAGAGAAGTCAAATCTCTGATTCCATCCAGTCAGAGGAGATCAAACGTGTTTGATATTTTAGAACACATTGTTTTCATTTGTCAAGCTTCTCTGCGATTCTGCATGAGTTTGTTGTGATCGGATCTTTAAAGTCTGCCATTGTGTGGCAGTCTGTGTGTGTGTGTTGTTTAGTGTATGATGGTCAGTTTAGTTGTTTAGTGTATGTTCAGTTGTTTAGTGTATGATGGTCAGTTTTTCCTCTGTGACTGTTTACAAAGATGGTACGTTTATGATTGAGCCTTTACACAACTACTGTACAATAAAGAACAACATCAGACCAGCACACACACTCACTCACTCACACACACACACACACACACACACACACAGACTGATATTAACTTGGTTTTAAACTTTAAGTCACACTAATGCCTGAACATGTGAGTTTGACCTCCAGGAAAACCGCTGAAGATGAAGGTCTTTCATTTTAAGAGCAGTGTGTGAAATCTTATCAGACCAAAGACACGGAAGAGCAGAGCTCGACTTATCTCTGCCAGAACATTAGCAGAGAGAGAGAAATAAAGGAGAAACAAGGGTGAGCGGACGCAGGCGGAGGAGAAAACTGTGATAATGGGTCGAAAGAAAAAAATACTGCCAGAACTTTTGTTGTTTCCTCACAGGTAATTACAGAAGATGACTGTAGCTCATTATGTTATGACCACTGACACACTCTATACAGCTCTGCATGTGTGTGTGTGTGAGAGAGAGAGAGAGAAACGACAGGACATACACTATGATGAACTCACAAGAGAGGAAAGTCTTAAAAATTTAAAGGATTTTAATATAATAATGTAGTTTCACATATAATTACACACACACACACACACACACACACAAAATATGTATATAACTAATTGTAGTACTAAATTATTTTGTGTAAAAAACAAGATAAATATAGATACTGTTGAAGATGTATTTAAGATGTATTGTAACATTATAATTTAATATTGAATAATATCCATTATAAAACTGAAACCTATACTGTAAAGCAAAGCAATAATATATGTATATGTTACAGCAAATTATATATATATATATACACACACACACACACATATATATTAGTAGTAGTAGAACAAAATTATATCTAAACTTTATCTAAATTAATTTTATAGAAATATAGAAATTTGTTGGCTATCATGAAATATTTAATTGTTAACAAATAATATTTAATAATAATAATACAAAACTTAATATTAAATTATATTATGAAATAATATCCATTCTAAAATTCGAATTTATACATTGCAATATGCTGTTATGCAAATTACTTATGCATATACTCACACACACACACACACAGAGAGAGCGAGAGACGTACATATAGCTAATTATAGTATCATATTATTTATATATATAAAAATGGGTAAATATATAATTAATTGAATCATTTCGTTGTTACATTACAATAAAATAATTTGAGACAATAATTTTATATTAAATAATAACATATCTATCATCTATCTATCTATCTGTCTGTCTATCTATCTATCTATCTATCTGTCTGTCTGTCTGTCTATCTATCTATCTATCTATCTATCTATCCACCCATCTATCCATCTATCTATCTGTATCACACAGTGGCCTCAAAAACTATTTGGACACTTAAAAGTCTGTAAAATGTCACTGCATTCAATTGAAAATATCATCTCTAGTGTGGTTTCCTTGAAGGAGAGCAGCACAAACACTGAGAGCCGCAGAACAGCAGCTCATGTCGAGTGTGTTTGTGTGTTTGACAGTGAACTCCTGTGAGGCACTCAACACCTGTGCGAGTATGTGTGTATGTGTGTGTGTGTCTGTGTGTGTGTTGTGTGTGTGTGTGTTTGTGCTCGCAGCAAATGGCATCACAGCACTACGAAGGGTCTCCCGGCACCCGCAGCACCATGACAACCGCTTCCATCGCCATGGCAATAAAGATGCCCTGACCCAAAGGGCCGCTGCTGCAGGAGTGGATGTGATGTGATGTCAGCGCATTCGATCATTTCAGTTCATGGACGCCGTCCAAATAAGCACTCGACCTCATTTAGCTCAGAGAAGAGTCCTTCAGCTAACAGGTTTATCTCCTCCACCCCCCTCACCCCGTTCTCACGCTCAGTCAAAGACCTGCCGTTTTATACTTCAGTCCAATGTCTCGCATTCAGATGTCTCCAATAAACAAGCCTGCAAAAACGGAGCGAGACGCATTCACATCAGGTTAACTAAAACTAAAAAACAAACGACTTGAAATAAAATAAACTTCATCTGAAATCAATTAAAATATAAAAAGTTAAATATTTTATTTTAGCTAGTAGCCAAGGCAACATTTATAAATTTTCATTCTATACTTTTAGTTTAAATAAAGCACCAAAATAACTACAACTGAAATAAAACTAATAAAAACTAGATAGACATTTTAAAAAAGCAAAAAATAATAATGACAAAAGCACATAAAATTACTAAAACTAAAATTAAAATCAAATAAAATAATTATGAAATTATTTTTAGAATCATCATGACAATTTTTATTATAAACAAGCAATTTTCCACTTATATTCTCATTACTATAATTTAAAAAATAATATATAGTGATATATTCATACATAAGTGGCATTTGTTATACTACCTTCAATTTGTGATATGAATAAAGAAAAAAACATTGTATTGTAGCATATTTTTACAGCAAAACATCTGCAAAACAATTATTTATTACAGCAACGAGAATCAAAAGTGTGAATAGTGAAAAATAGTAAAATCTCAAAAGTAAAGCATCAGATGTCTTTGGAGTGAAATGTAACCAAAAAATTGTTTGTGAGAATTTACACAAATAATAAACCGTATCAGTAATGTGTCCAAATAACGTAAAACAGAGTAAAAAAAAAGTTAATTATTGTAATGAATATTTGCAAAATGAATAGAACTACATTCAATCCAAATAAACAACAGTCAGTAAGCAAACATTATTTATTTTTATTCAATTATTAAACAATTTCATTTTTTGATATACTTAAATTTGGCAGTGCTTAAAATGATTGCATATTAAAAACGATACAAACACAGAATGGAGAGTGATTTCGTACACGCGCTTGGAGGTATACTGTCGTACTGTTTGTTAGTCGCGCGTGTGTGTTTTTGTTCAGTTTTGTAACAAAAAAAGGCACATGTGACACACACAAAGCACTTTGGTTTGGTGTGAATAAAACGGTAAACCTCAGTGGTACCGCTGAAAGCAAGAGATCCATCTTGGCCGTAAAAAAACATTATTATTATTGCATCAAGTAAACAAACACACTCACAAATCTTTGCTCTTTTGCTGTGGAAATTCAAAATACTTCTGGAGTGGCTAAAAACATCGTAAAACATTATAGTCGGGAAAAATATTCAGTTGCCGAGTGGCAACATTCTGGAATTCCAGGAATTCCACTTGTTACATTGTTACAATCCGAGAAAAGAAAAGGGCAAGTAGAGACGGAAGAACCGGAATGGAATGAGTGGAACGGGTGAACGTTTTCTCGTGATCCGTAACATCTTGTGTAAATTTTCTCTCTCTTCCGAAGTAAACATGTGAAGTGCTCAGAAAAAGTGAAAAACAATAAACCGAACGCGTTTCGTATCTTTTTTTCATTTAAATTCCTCTTTTCGGAATTTAACGTACACATGATGAGGAAAGGTCAAAGGTCAGTGGTGATGACTGGCGTGACCCCGTGAATCAGAAGGGTCGGACCCAGGTTACGCGTGAGCAGCTCTAGCTGATTCAGGTAGTCATGGTAACGGTTGGTGTCGGCGGGGGGGCGGGGCAAATACAGGAAGCGGACGGCGGGTGGGTGGAGCGTCTGGTCCAGGATGAGTTTGTTAACCGCTTGTAAATATTCGTCCGACACTCGCGAGGTGTTGCTAGGGAAACTGTTCGCGAACACTTTATCGGCTTCGACTCCGCCCTCTTCGCTTTCCATCTCTTCGATTTTTTCCGATCGCGTCTGCCGTTGCCAATGAAGCGCGACTTGCGAATCCCAGGGAACCGTGCAGATTTCCGCCTTCATTCGCAGTTCTTTCAAAAGATGTTTGAGTTTCTGTTCCGTCCCTTTAAGGCTCCGCCCCTCCTCCACGCATAAAAAGAGGCGGAGCTTAGCTTTCTGCCACGCCCTCGTCATGTTCAAAATACACGCGAGTTGAAGCAAAAACAGCGAGCATGTGTCGACATACGCGGCGCTGTCCGGACGCAAGAGATTCACCGGCCACACATCGACGAATACGGGCCCCTTGAGCGCCTGCGTACGATCGAACTGACCGAAATATCGAGCCAACGCTACGTTCTTCAGCATCTTCACCGCATCTGCGATGACGCACACATACTCCTGAGGCCCCATAGACTTCCCGCCCCAGACTCCGCCCCTGCCCACAGACACGCCCCCTCGCACTGGCGGGAAATGGCAGGGCGGGTCGTTTTGGTCTTCAGGGTCGTCAGTTTGAGACGAGTTGTCAGTGAATTTGCATATCGATAAAGAGGAGTCCTGCAGCAGGTCCTGAGGCGGGATATCATCATAGAAACCCAAAACCAGAGTATTGGGTCGCATACCACCTGTGAACATAAATAAATATAAGTAAATAAAAAAATATAAGTATAAATACATAAAAATAATTTTAAAAAAAAATAAATATACAAAATAAAATTAAATAAACAAAATAAAATACTTTAAAATAAATAAAACATAAATATAAATAAATACAAAGAAGTAAATAAAATATATAAATATAAATTAAATTAAATAAATATACAAAATAAAATACTTTAAAATAAATAAAACACAAATAGAAATAAATATAAAGAAGTAAATGAATAAAATATATACATATATACAAATTAGTAAAAATACATATACATAATAAAAATAAAAATACAAAGTAAATGTAATCAAACATAAATAAACAAATATATATAATAGATAAAATATAAACTAAAAACAATAAATAAACCAATAAACAAACAAATAAGAATAAAAAAACATAAAAATAAATTAATGTATAATAATTAAAATATAAATTCTAAATAAATAAAGTCTCATTATTCTCGTTATAACATTTTATAAAGTAAAAAAAATCTTAAAAATATTTTAACTGGACAACAAGACAAATTAAGAAAAGAATATTTAATTAAAATGAAAAAAATATAAAACATATTTTGCATTATATTTTTTAAATAAATTATTTGTGATTAATTCACTAAATAAAATAAAAATATAAAAATAAATTTTTAATTATTTTTTATTTTTAGATAAAATAATACTTGTGATTAATTCACTAAATAAAAAAATAGTTTGCATTGTATCTTTTTATTTTTAAATAAAACAATATTTGTGATTAATTCACTAAATAAAATAAAAATACATTTTTAAAAAATTGCATTACATTTTTTATTACTAAATTACTGAAAACAGGCATTATCACATGGGTAATAATATATCAACCATTTTTCACTAGAATTCCGGCAAAATAACCACAATACATGCTGTAACCGTGATGACTTGATGGTAAATTGTATGGTTTTGGGGATGGTGTAAGTGAACTGAGGTTTGTGTGACGGGTGTCTGTCGCTCACCGAGTCCTGATATGAACAGCAGGTGTTGAACTCCATGTCTAACAGAGTCGGCCAGCGTGAGATTAACAAATGCTTTAATATTCAAATGATCCACCAGAGACAACCAGGAGTCATACTGAGACTGCAGCGGATCCGACGGGAGAACGTCTGCGGAGAGAAACACAGACAGAGAGTCAGTGCCTCCATACAGATTAATAGAGGGAGATTTTCAGCTTAATATTCATGTACCACATGTAATGCCTGCTGTCAATTACTGAAGATTTCACTGTGTTAATCAACAGGAGGTCAGGTTGAAAATAACCCAAAATATTCCTTCAACTTCTTCAGTAAATGAATGAGATACATAAATAAAATACGTTATATATATTATAATATAATAAAAATAAATAAATAAATGAACAAACAAATAAATGAAATGCATAAAAATAGATTTAAAAAAAATAGAACAAGTATAAATAAATGTTTAAAATTAAAAAATTTAAATAAATAAACACACATAAAATTAAATAAACAAATACATAAAATAAATATAAAAATAAAACACATAAATATAACTAAATAAATAAACATAAATAAATAAATAATAAAAATACATAAAAATAAACAATTGCAAACAAATAAATGAAAAAATAGCTAGACATATATAACAAATTAATAAAATCTCAAAAAAATAAAATAAATAAATAAATTCATAAAATAAATCAAATAAATAAATATAAAAAATAAATAAATAATAATAAAATGAATAAATATATGGTCAGAAAGAGTGTGAATAAAATCTAAACAAAAAAAAAAGAAATAAATACAAAAGAAATAGAACAAGAATAAATAAATGTTTAAAATTAAAATAACTAAAATAAACATACATGAAATTAAATAAACAAATACATAAAATAAATATAAAAATAAAATACATAAACATAACTAAATAAATAAACATAAATAAATAAATAATAAAAATACATAAAAATAAACAATTGCAAACAAATAAATGAAAAAATAGCTAGACATATATAACAAATTAATAAAATCTCAAAAAAATAAAATAAATAAATAAATTCATAAAATAAATCAAATAAATAAATATAAAAAATAAATAAATAATAATAAAATGAATAAATATATGGTCAGAAAGAGTGAGTTTTACCGAGGTCTCCGAGCTGCACGTGTCCCAGCACATAGAGGCCGCTCTTCTTGATGTCGTTGATGAACGCGATCAATCCCACGCTGCACCTGGGGTTGGACACCATCAGCAGCACCTGCGGCCTCCAGAACTTCACGTGATCCTTACGAACATCCAGCATCAGCAGGTATTTACGCACCTGAAACACACACACACACACACACACACACGAGTCTGTCAAAGAACTTCAGAATGTCTTGGCTGGTTACAGGATTAATAATTTACTTGCTAGAAATAAAAAAAACTAAAACTGAAATAAAAATAAATTAAACCTAAATAGTAATAAAAATGAATGAATGCATGAATAAATAAATAAATAAATGAATAAAATTAAACTAAAATAAAAATGAAATTATAGACCTATAATAGCATATAACTATTATGCTAATATACCTAAAACAAATAGAAATATCAAAAGTACATCACTAAAAATTAAGCTAAAATTAAAATGGAAATATTAAATTAAAAGCCAATTCAAAAATAAACAAACAAAATAAAAATATAAAATAGTATATAAATTATACTAAAATTAAAAATTAATAACAAATAAAAAAATAAAATAAAATGAAAACAAAGTAAAAAAATAAAAGCTGATCCAAAATATTAATAAAAAAACTAATAAAAAGTACACAAGAGTACATAAAATTACAAAAATTTTAACTAAAATTAAAAAGAAAAATTTAAATATAAAAATTAAGCCAACTCAAAATATTAATTAAAAAACTATCAAATTAAATAATTAAATAAAAACCTAAAACTAATAAAAGTGTGACAAGCACACAACAAAATAACTAAATATATATACACACTCACACACGTATGAAAAATTGAATAATTACTTATTAGGGATGTAACGATTAACCGCAGCATAAATCTCAATTTCTAAAAATTGACCCTTACGACTGGTTTTGTGGTGCAGGGTCATGAATGAAGTGTAGAGTGCTGTACCTGGTGGAAGATGAGCGCCTGGCTGATGCAGCCCCAGCTGCTGACGGGACTCAGGTAGTGGATCAGCAGCAGCAGCAGCAGCATGAAGGCGATGCTGGCCGAAGCGTAGATAGCATTGATCAGGAACATCATCACGGCACAGCCCATGATCCCCAGAACACACGTGTGCCACGTGAAATACCTGAACGTGGGCCTGCGGAGACACAGAGACGGGTTAGGAGTCACTAGTCTGCTATATTTCTGGAGCAGATACACTACCAGACAGAAACAAGACTCATTACGCTACACAATGTTATTACATAAACACAGTTAGATGTTTTAGCTGGACAATTACGCAAATCAAGTAAAAACAACAAATAAAATATTTAAAATATTACTTTATTTTGTATTGTATTCTTATGTTTTTAGTGAAAATATAAAATTAATATGATATAATATTACCTCTTTCCCCGCCACTGACGAGTTATCTCGTCTTTTACAAGAAAACGCTTCCCTGCCAAAGACGAGTTTTTACGGCTTTGCGTGTTTTCACCGTTATACACTCGGGGCACTATTACACATCTGAACGAGTACAAAACCTCCCGAACAAACACACGTGAACAGGACGGAGAAACTAGGGATCTCTTATGTAAACAGATGCATATGCAAAATAATGCGATTATCAGAAACAGACAGCATATAAATGAAAACTGCATAATGTTACGGAGTAAAATGTTGATCCAGGAAGTGGTATATGTCTGTGAAAGCTTTGGAGGTGTTGATGGAAGCGATTTACTGGATTTATGCTTTGATAATCGTACTGAATATCATCCAGATGTAGTTTTTGATAAAAATGTGATTTTCTCACCTTTTTGCTCAAAATTATGCATTTTTATGAAACCT
>NW_015664048.1:312289-324195 GCF_001515625.1 Sinocyclocheilus rhinocerous | reverse complement strand
AAAAAATTATACATACATATATATACACACACACACACACACACACACACACATATATATATATATATATATAGTGATATAAAATGACTCTTATGCCATTATAAGGTTTTGGTGATAGCAGCATTGATCACATGATCAGACAGAGACATCAGAGATGATTTGCTGAGTGACTGCTGTACAACACTGAAAATCACTGGCTGAGCGTCACAGATGTGCTAAATGCACTAATTAGCGGAACTGAACCATTATTGATGTATAATTTGCCCATTATAGTCTAACGCAGCTGAAATTACTCAATGAATGCATGTAGAAACTGCTTCTGCTTCTGCAGCTCTTCACATCTCTCACGATGCAGCTCACAAACGCTGCTGGATTCAAGCAAGCAACGAGACGAAAAGAGGAAAAACCAGTCGAAAAACTGATGTAAACACTTTCTCTTTTTACCAGCTCCTCCAGAGTCATTATCTAGTTACAGTAGAAAGCAGCCAGAACTCAGACTGAAAATACAAACATTCAATCTTACATCAATAAATGCACACACACTAAAGGAATATTACAGGTTTTGTAAATATATATACACAACATGTTAGTGAAAATATTTATATAATTAAATTATTATGATTATCGAATTATTTAATATGATATATAAATATATATATTTTAAATAAAAATATTAAATAACATTTTATAGATAGAAAATATGAATACAAATTTTACTTTATTTCATTATATTTTATAATATTTATAAAATATAACTTTTGCTCCCGAGTCATTATCTAGTTACAGGAATAAAGAGCTGCTGCTAGTACTGATAATACAAATACACACACACACACACACACACACACACACACACACACACACCACAACACACACACACACTTTCACACACACACACTCACACCCCCCCCCCCAAACAACTATTCTTTGTAATGTGAAATAACGTGTGTGTGTGTGTGTGCGTGTGTGTGTGTGTGAGTGTGTGTGTTTGATGTGTAATTACATCAGCGTCAAACACACACAGACAGACGGCAGAAACTCTAAAAGCATCTCCTGTCTCTGTCTTTCAGGTTTGAGCTTCATTAGCAGCTCGAGTCGTTTAGAGAAGTCGCTTGAGGAGGAAACGGGTCACAGTTCAGTTGTGAGTGTGTGTGTGTGTGTGTGTAAATAACAATTAGTGTGTTTGTGAGAGAGTCATTATAACTGCAATTAGGACGTTGTATTTAATGGATTTCTCTCTTCTGGAGGTCTGTGTGTGTGTGTGTGTGTGTGTGTGTGTGTGTGTGTTTAATGGCTCTTCTGGAGGTCAGCGCTAAATGAAGCTGCGCATCCAAACAACAGGGTACAGACGAGAGATTGCTCACAGTTCACCTCAAAACCTCAAGAAATCACTAACGATATACATAAAAAGAGGACTATTTAATGATTTTCTTGCATTTTGTTATCATTTAAAATATTTTCATGACAATTAAACACATTTTGCTCTCAAATTCTCATTACTGTAATGTACTTGGGTGTACGTTTTTAGCATATGAGACCATGATCCGCACAAAAAAAAAAAAAAAAATCTTCTTTTTAATGTTTGCTTTACATTCATCACCAATGTCAAAACACAAACGTTTCAGCTCAAGGCCTTCTTCAGTGTGTTGAACAGTTCAATCCCTCCACCCACTTTTTAAATCATTCATTCTATTTACGTCATCATTCATTAGCCAATGTTCAATCACACTACAATATACCCATGACTAGAACATGAATTATATAGGATCCCATATTTTGTGAATGTTTATGTATTAGACTGTTTGACTGTACAATATTGATAAATATGGGATCCTATATAATTAATGTTCTAGTCATGGGTATTATATATATTCATTTTAACACTTAATTTTTACATTTTATTTTTTGTACATTATTAAAATTAAGTGTTAAAATGTCATTTTAAAATCAATACTTAAAATTAAGTGTTAAAATATACACTTAATACTTAAGTATTGATTTTAAAATCACATTTTAACACTTAATTTGAATACTTAATATACTTAAAATTAAATGTAAAAATTAAAAGTTAAAATGAATACTTAAGCATTTAATTTTTTACTTAATTTTCTCGTGTTCTCGACATAACAAAAGTTGTTTTCTCGTTATCACGACTTAATTTTCTCATGATCTCGACATAAAAGTTGTTTTCTCGTTATCACGATTAAATTTTCTCATGATCTCGACATAAAAGTGGTTCTTTGAACAATGATTGTTTGATTTTTAAAACACAATGCATAGTGAGTCTACTGTTGCTATAGTAACAAACGCAACCTTGACAGGAACATTCTAAAATGCTTAACCTGGCTTAATGCGTTAATTGAGAGTGTTTTTAAAAGACCAAATTCATTATATACATTATTAGTAATTCATACTATGTACACACAAGAAGATGAGCCCATAAAAAGAATGCAATGCGTTTAATTCCGAGTTAAGCATTTTCCTCCCATAGAATAGCCTACCGTACGGACAACACTTAACGTGGCTTAATGCGTTAAGGCAGTGTTTTTAAAAGACCAAATTCAGAAAACACATCATTAATATGAAAGCATTCAATGTACAGACAAGCAAATGAGCTCATAATAAGGACGCAATGCGTTTAACGCGTTAAGTGTTCTACCCATAGAAAACCATTACATATTATAATTTATTAATAATGTTTACTGAGTTTGGTCTTTAAAAATAACTCTCTTAACGCATTAAGCAACTTTAAGCGTTTTACAATGCCCCTTTGAGGCGCAAATGATCGACAGATGACCGTGCACTCTTATACTGTATCTTGTGGATATTTCAGCAAACGTTGCTTCACTTAGAAATAACGTTTACAATAAATAAAATAAAAATAGGATATGTCCCCAAAACTTTCAAACTGGCTGTTATTAAGCCTCTCATTAAAAAACCACAACTTGACCCCAAATATCTAGTTAATTACAGACCGATCTCGAATCTCCCTTTTCTGTCCAAGATACTAGAAAAGGTAGTATCCTCACAATTATGAAAATGAGAAAAATGGTATTTGTGAGGATTTCCAGTCAGGATTTAGACTGTATCATAGTACTGAGACTGCTCTCAGAGTTACAAATGACCTGCTCTTATCATCTGATTGTGGTTGTATCTCTCTATTAGTGCTACTGGATCTTAGCGCTGCGTTCAACAATATTGACCACAACATTCTTTTGAATAGACTAGAAAACTTTGTTGGCATTAGTGGAAGTGCATTAGCATGGTTCAAATCATACTTATCTGACCGCCATCAATTCGTAGCAGTGAATGAAGAGGTATCATATCGATCACAAGTGCAGTATGGAGTACCTCAAGGCTCAGTACTAGGGCCATTACTCTTCACGCTTTACATGTTACCCTTGGGAGATATCATCAGGAAACACGGTGTTAGCTTTCACTGTTATACTGATGATACTTAGCTATATATTTCTTCGCGGCCCGGCGAAACATACCAATTTGAAAAAACTAGCGGAATGCATAGTCGATATAAAAAACTGGATGATGAGTAATTTCTTACTGCTAAATTCTGAAAAAACAGAGGTGTTAATTATAGGACCTAAAAACTCTGCATATAATAACCTAGAACACTCTCTAAGACTTGATGGCTGCTCTGTCAATTCCTCGTCATCAGTTAGGAACCTAGGTGTGCTATTTGATAGCAATCTTTCATTAGAAAGCCACGTTTCTAGCATTTGTAAAACTGCATTTTTCCATCTCAAAAATATATCTAAATTACGACCTATTCTCTCAATGTCAAATGCAGAAATGTTAATCCATGCGTTTATGACCTCAAGGTTAGATTATTGTAATGCTCAACCGGAACCGGGAACACTTCCCATAACACCCGATGTACTTGCTACATCGCTAGAAGAATGGCATCTACGCTAATATTAGTCTTTTTCTTTCTTATTCCGAGGTCACCGTAGCCACCAGATCCAGTCTGTATCCAGACATGATGGTGGATCAGCACCTAGAGATGACCTCGACATCCCTGAATGTCAGCGGAGACCAGGACAACTAGATGAGCCCCAGATACAGATCCCCTGTAAAGACCTTGTCTCAGACGACCACCGGGACAAGACCACAGGAACCAGATGATTCCTCTGCACAATGTGACTTTGCTGCAGCCTGAAATTGAGCTGCTGGTTTTGTCTGGTCAGAGGAGAACTGGCCCCCCGACTGAGCCTGGTTTCTCCCAAGGTTTTTTCTCCATTCTGTCACCGATGGAGTTTTGGTTCCTTGCCGCTGTCGCCTCTGGCTTGCTTAGTTGAGGATTGTCCTTCTGCATTATTGACACACTATTTTCCTATTTGATACTGTAAAGCTGCTTTGACACAATCTGTATTGTTAAAAGCGCTATATGAATAAAGGTGACTTGACTTGACACACACACTCACTCACACACACACGTCTGCTTTCCACATTCAGAATCTCATTCCAGTTTTCCCCCTCAGTCTCTTTCACACTCCCCCTTTCATTTCCTCTTTTCTTTTCATTTATCTGCCGTTTCACTGGCGTCTGTTCCAGACTGTTCGTGTCTTTCTTCTCTTTCACTTCCATCTTTCTTCCTCCTCCTCCTCCTCCTCCTCCTCTCCTCCAGCGCCGCTCGGAGCAGCAGCAGCAATTATGTTAAAAGCCAGCAGATCTGCTCTCATCCAAGTGATGTCACCCTGCTCATGTCAGCAAAAAGCAAACTTCCCGCTGCCAAAATGACCGTGTGACACACACACACACACACACGGAGGTGTAGAAACTCTGGCGTTTCAATCAGCATCTGATTAAAGGACAGTAGAATCAGTTGAAGGGGCCATTAATCAGTTTAATTGCTTTCCTTATTTCAATCAACCAATTAACAGCGTGACGAGCAGCTCGTTTTCTGACATGAGGCTATAATATAACAGACCATCAGCGTCACACATGAAACTCATCAAATTGACTAACTTTTCCAGGCGAAAGCACCGCATCCGTCAGGCTGCCCATATGAGAGCTTGCAGTGCGTTTTAATGGGAAAGTAAAAAATAAAAAAAAAACAAAGGTGTACGAATGTGACTGATTGTGCTGTAAATGTGCTCATCCACAGGCCTTCAAAGATTAGGATGAGTTTGTTTCTTCGTCAGATTTGGAGAAATGTAGCATTGCATCAGTGTCTCAGCAATGGATGCTCTGCAGTGAATGGGTGCCGTCAGAATGAGAGTCCAAACAGCTGATAAAAACATCACAATAATCCACAAGTAATCCACAGCACTCCAGTCCATCAGTTAACATCTGGAGAAGACAAAAGCTGAAACTAACCCAGCATTAAGACGTTTTTAACTAAAATACCATAGAATCCATAATCCATAATAACTCTTCCTCCAGTGATCAGACCAGAACACTTTTTCACTGGAGGAAGCGTTATTATTAGGGCAGGGTTTTTACACAAATTTCACGATTCGATTCGATTCTCATTCACAAGCTAGCGATTTGTTTCTATTACGAATTTGATTCGATTCAATATCGATTATTTTGGCTATATATCAGGTACAGTGCATGCCACATTTTCTCAAGGAAAAAAAAACTAATGCTGTAAAATATACACGAGTTGGTACTACATTACTATAATATTGAAGGTTAAAATTAGCTGATATTATTAGGGCAGGGTTTTTACACAAATTTCACGATTCGATTCGATTCTCATTCACAAGCTAGCGATTTGTTTCTATTACGAATTTGATTCGATTCAATATCGATTATTTTGGCTATATATCAGGTACAGTGCATGCCACATTTTCTCAAGGGAAAAAAAACTAATGCTGTAAAATATACATGAGTTGGTACTACATTACTATAATATTGAAGGTTAAAATTAGCTGATTTGTATACAAACACTTAAATTACACTCAATGAAGTTTTTATCATTATAAAGTTACAGTTACATAATAATATTTCTACTCCAATTAGTTTTCTTAAATATAAACATTTAAACGGTGACTGTCATAAAATCGTGACGTATTTCTTCAAACAAAAATGCAACATTGAAGAACAGTGAATATGTTATATGGTGCATATATTTAGCAAAATGCTTCTCTCTAGAGTTTATTTCTCTAAAAAAAGTACTATCAACTTCTTTCATTTTAGTCTAAAAATAAATCAATATTTTGAAATTACACTATAAAATCTACTCAAATGCTCTGTGTATTTAAGTTAATTAAAATTAGAAACATCGCATGAAATTAAATCTCTTGCGTATTAATCCTGTGCAAAAACACATTAAATAACATTTAGTTTAACATTTATTCTCCTTATTCAGTCCAAAGGAAAACATGCTGTAACTAATTCAGTTTGAGTTTCTATTAAATGCAATGAACTTGTTACATTTGAGCGAAAATAAATTGATTCATTTAGTAAATTTCACAATTTACAGTGTTAATATTTTTTTTTCCTCCAAAACTTATGTCTACAAATCAGCAATCAGCATGAACAATTTAGCGATATTATTCTTATTTCTACTAATTTATTCAAGTTTTTTAGAATTTCTGTAGATTATTCTAATTGCTAATTTTTCTGGGTCTTCCATACAGCTGTTCCATACACTGCAAAAACCAACAAATTATGTCAAATGGTTTAGAGTAAAATATTTTCTTCAAATCATTTACGTTTAAAAAAAATATTTATGAGTTTATGTGAATTTATTTCATTCAAGTCTAAAAAAAAACTTCTTCTGAAATTACTCTATAAACTCTACTCAAATGCATTTTGTAACTTGAATTTAATGACATTAAAATTAAAAGCATCGAATCAACTTCATATTAATTTTTGCATATTAACATGCAAAAACACAAAAATGTATTCTCCTCAGAAATCTTTTTTTATAAATACAATGAACTTTTTGTAACATTCGAGTGAAATTTCGTTTAGTAAATTTCCGTTAATATTTAGTTTTTTCTGCAAACTCAAGTGATTTAAAGCAAGCATTTTCCCCAAAATCATTTAAGTTTAAAAAACAATAGTTATGTGTTTGACGTGAACTTTTTACTTGATTGATTTCGTTTCATTTCAATATTTCTAAATATTCAAATTACACAATAAACTCTGCTTAAATACTTTGTGTCACTTGAATTTAGTAAAATTAGAAAGATCAAATTAACTTAAATCTTTTGCATATTAATCCTGTGCAAAAATACATTTAGCTGAGTTCACATAACTTTTCTATTAAGTGCAATAAACTTTCAGTAATATTTGAGTGACATTAATGCATTGCATTTAATAAATTCAGCTGTTTATACTGCATTTTTTGCCCAAAACGTACTTGGCATTAGCAATTGAAGATTTTCTCACCCCTAAACAGAACACAAAAAAAAACACAAAAAAAACGGTTTTAGTCAGTTTGCTACTTAATTTATTATTTAATGTGGACCAGACTTTATGCTGATTGTCAAATGACTAAAAGCACAACTGTTTCATAAACAAGTGGTAAAACGGAGAAAAGCTGCTCACGACTGCTGTTTTCTCTCACTTCACTTTTCTTTTCTCTTAATTTTGATTGATGAGCGTCCATCGGTTTGTTTTCTTTCGCTCACTCTCATTTTTTCTCCAAAGTTTCATCTCATTAATTCTGGACACACAAATCTCTTGGACTGAGAATCCTCTGCGTCTGCCAAAACTCAAACCACATCATCTGAAATCCAGCCTGACTCCAAACCGCTGGAGCCAAAGATCAGCCTTCATCCTCCGACAACAAACCGCAATGTTTCCATATCAGCATATGCATGGATTAGAAACACATCGGGATCATTTTATCATCAAACAACTGATATTCTTAGCAGATCTGGAAGTCTGGATCACGTCAAACCGGGAACAGACGAAATCCAGACACAAAAACCTTCACAAAACCAGATGTAGACCAGATTCATTTTCTCACAGTATTGCACTGATACTCATCTGTATGATGAATGTATTCTTGCCTGTATTCATTAATATCCTACAGGTCAATTAATGCAGAAGCAGCTCATCTAAATGAGCACAAACGAGTTTGTCAGAGATGCTCCAAAAAAAAAAAAAAGATTTTATAGGGCCCTAAAAATATTTTTAAAATTCTGGATTTTTTTTTTTTAACCATTTAATGTAAGTTTCATAATTTCAATTCATTACACAGATTTTTTTTTTTTTACTAAAATTACATTTATTCATTAAAATGGAATCCATAAAATTTAGTCAAATAAAATAAAATTTAATTTGGTAAAAAATTTAATTTATTCATAAAATGTATAATTTATTTATAAAATTTATTTATTTTTGTTAAGATTTTTATTAAAACATAATCCAGAAAAAATTGAAATGGAAAATAGAATTTGGGAAAAATTAAACTGATTTCATAGGACCTTAAAAAAAGTCATTTTTGTTATTGGAAAACAAAAAATAATATAAAAAATCCAGAACCCAGAAAAATTTAAACTTAAAAATAAAATAAAATAAATTTGTATAATATTTATTATACATGTAATATTTGTTGTTCTTACAATACATTGATTTTAAATTGTATAAGTTTCATGATTTCAATTAATTAGACATGCTAATAGTTAAATTAAATTGTATTAATCAAAATAATACAATTTAATTTAAATATTAAAACAGAATTCAGAAAAATAAATAAGAAATAAAACTGAATTTGGTTTAAACAAAAAACAAAAAAAAAGATTTGATAGGGCCCTAAAATTTAATTTTTGTTAATCTTTTAACAAATTGTCATTCAATTGCACAGGTTTCATGATATTAATTAATTAGACATGTTTTTGATTACTACAATTGAATCTAACCATTAAAACACAATCCAGAAAAATGTAAACAGATAAAAAATGAAACTGAATTTGGGAAAAATAAAATTATTTTCATGGGGACCTATACTTATTAAAAAGTCAGCTCTAACCCCTAAAAGTCACCTTTAAAAAACTATTTACTTTATGAAATATTTTTACCTTCAAGGACATCAACAAAGGAAAGTTTGATCAGATTTTGGGAACCTATGAGGGCAATCTTGCACTCAAAGAAGAGTGACGTAAACACACACACACACACACACACACACTCACACACACAGTCACACACACACACACTCACACACACACTCTCACACACACACACACACACAGTGCACTCCCATGTCGCCGATAAACTCTGGAGTGGTTCGGCTAAATTAACTATGCTAATCACGGCGTGTCTCTGGGGATGTGAACACTAAATGGCTTTTAATCTAATGCGCCTCTGCAGACACAACAAACAAACAACTGACACAAGCCCCGCCTCCACCACACTCTCAGCCAATCAGCCGTGGAGAACAGCAGTACCGTTTAACCTTGACCTCTGACCTTCAGTCAATACGGATGAAGACGCACAGAAAGCAGATCAGGGTTTGGACTGGACGCTAATATTTGAGGAATATAACAGTCACCTAAAGTTGGGAGCAGACGCCCACTCCAGCGCCAGACAGGCCAGATCCACAGCGGCGTAAACCAGCAGGAAGAAAATAGTGACGATACTCGCGATCGTGTTCAGCTTCCCGGAGAACAACACCAGCTGAGGAGAGAAAGAGAAGAAGAGACGCTCATCAGATCCGAGACACCTTCACATCACTAGAGAGACGCCTTAAAATGACTATTAGAAATAATAAAATTAAATAAAATAAAATATAATAATGACGAGGTGGAGGGAGGATGGGAAGCAAATTAAAGTAAATGTAAATTTTCTTTTTTGATTTTCAAATTTTATGCAATAAAGAAAAATTACAAATGCACATAAAACTAATAAAACAACCTAAAATGAAAATATATTTTTTAATTCATTAAAATATATATATTTATTTTAAAATATAAATTCAAAATATTATTAAATACTATAATAGTATATAAATAACAGAGGCCGTTAAAGTTAATGTAAATTGTGTTTTTTGATTATTACAATTTTATGCGATATAGATACAGTATGGTAAAGAAAAATTAAAACTGAAAATATAAAAATAAAATATACATTCAAACTAATATATTTATTTATAAATATTAATTATTCTTGTTATCCTTCATATTTTATACAAGAAAACTGGGAAGTGCCAGCACTGACCTTGTTCGTGTGTGTGTGTGTGCGTGTGTGTGTGTGTGTGTGTGTGTGTGGCTGTAATTTAGAGCGAGGGTTATTAAGATATTGGCTGAACATTATGCCTCATGAGTGCTCTTCTCTGAAGATGCTTGTATATAACACAGGCGGATGCTGTAAGTGTCGAGGATAAATTGTGTGTTTATAAGGCGTCCAAACTCTGGGTCAGGCGCAGCAAACGCACACACATCTCTCAGGAAAAGGCTTTCTGAAAGCGTCGCGTGTTTTTGGACGTCAGGAGCGCGTCTGGAAAACTTCCAGCGCTTTAATCTGCTGAGTCACCATCCGCTCATGAGCGCCAGTCCCAGTGCATCATGGGAGCATATATATGGGGTGCTGTGTGTACATTAATGAGGAAAAAAAATTAACTTAAATGATTTTAGCAAATGGCTGCAATATAACAAAGAGTGAAAAATTTAAGGGGGTCTGAATACTTTCCGTACCCACTGTATATATATATATATATTAATTAAAAGATTATTGAAAGTGTTGTACAAGAAAATACCATTTCTGTCTTTCTACTTCAAAATTTCACATTTAATTAAACGTGTCACTTATGTTAGTTAGTTTAGTTTATTGTCCTTTCGGAATTATTTTTGTATCTGTGGCAACTCTTCAGTGATCAACAACAAAATAATTAAGAAATACAAACATCAACAGGTTACAACACATTACAAATAAATACAACCAGCATCAAAAAACATCCCTCTCACAAGAACAGAATCACTGCCACAGATGTAAAATCACAACTGTGATGTCACGAAAGTGATACCCTAGCAGTTATTCTATCAGGACCCGCTGCCTTCCTTGTATTAACACTTTTAAAGGTCCTACAAACTTCTTCAGATGTTATAATGACTTCCTGCCCTACATTCATTTGCGGTCTAATCAAATTCAGTTCAGTTTTAAAATCTGATGTTTCAAATCTACCAAAAAACATATTACACTCCCTGCCATGCCTGCCTTAAATTATCCCTCATCTTTTTGCTTGTAATTATGTTTACACCTAATAATTATTTGCCTAATTTCTTTTTGCACTACTTTAACCTGTGCTCTATCACCTGTCTGAAAAGCTTGCGTTTTCTTCTTCAAAGCTGCTTTTAATTCCCCATTTATCCACGGCTTGTCATTTGGATACCTTTTAATACATTTTGTTTTTATGACATTAGCCACACAAACATGTATATAATCTGTCACCACATTATTTAGCTCATTTAAATCCTCACTAGTATCTATAAAGACATGCACAATCAAAACATCCCCTAAGACAGTCCTCGTTCCACATCTGAATGGTTCTCAGCTCAGGCTTGCTGGTTTTAAGCCGCTGTTTATAAAGAGGAACCAAATGCATCACATTGTGGTCTGAATCACCCAAGGGTGGTTTTGAGTACCCCTTATATGCATTCTTAATATTTCCAAAACACAAATCAAGTACCCTTTCTCCTCTAGTGGGACAAGAAATATACTGATGAAAATGAGGCTGTACATGCGCTATAGAACAACCATTAAAATCCCCCAGAACAAATTTAGGAGCGTCTGGTGCGATGTTTTCCAACCGAGCAACAACAACATCATATATATGTGACCCTGGAGCACAAAAGCAGTCTTAAGTCGCTGGGGTATATTTGTAGCAATAACCAACAATACATTGTATGGGTCAAAATTATTATTTTTTTTTTATGCTAAAAATCATTAGGATATTAAGTAAAGATCATGTTCCATGAAGATATTTTGTAAAT
>NW_015664048.1:311705-312237 GCF_001515625.1 Sinocyclocheilus rhinocerous | reverse complement strand
TTGTGACAGTAAGACCCGCCTTCTTTGATTTGATTGGCCATCTCGATAATTTTGACATTGACGAGCGCTGTTGGACCACTGAGGCAGACCAGCCTAAAAGTTTAACTTTTAAAACTTTGTCATCCTAACAACAAACCGCTTTACTCATTCTTACACACAGAGTCTTATACTGTCTATCAGCTATGACTATTTTAGTCTTTCAAAGGACTAAATGGGTGGAAAAACAGTAAAAAAAAAAGCGGTACTGCTCCCGAGGGAGGTAAAAGGGTCTAAATGACAAAGACAGAAGTTCAATATCTTCAGAACAGTAAGACTCCCGCACTGTGTAGTTCTTGCACCATCTCTCAGTGTATTGGCAAATATCACTGTTGGTATAGAGGCATCTTACAATTCATTGATTTTAATATTTAGTTTAAGTTTTAGTAATTTTGTCATGTGCATTTTTCTTTTTTATGATATCTTTCTTGCCTAAAATATGAAATACAACCAGAACACTCCAAAAACACACTTTACCTTAACTTTTTTTTTCATT
>NW_015664048.1:306034-309070 GCF_001515625.1 Sinocyclocheilus rhinocerous | reverse complement strand
AATCAATTTACACTATTTGAAAATAATATTTTATTTTAAAATGTGCACATTCACTCTTATTCGTATGTCTAATAGTCGAAAACGCAAACGTCTCGTCACGTCCATTTATGATTTACATGAATCATGATCGCATATTTTCAATTCGAAACGGCGAAATTTAATAAAAAGTTGAGTAGTTTGCATCACTAGATAGTCTATTACTGTCGGTCGCTGAACATTTCTATCGTAAAACAGTTTTCTAATACAGTACTACTGTACTTACATCTTTCCACGAACTCTCGTTGCGTTGTGACAGTAAGACCCGCCTTCTTTGATTTGATTGGCCATCTCGATAATTTTGACATTGACGAGAGCTGTTGGACCACTGAGGCAGACCAGCCTAAAAGTTTAACTTTTAAAACTTTGTCATCCTAACAACAAACCGCTTTACTCATTCTTACACACAGAGTCTTATACTGTCTATCAGCTATGACTATTTTAGTCTTTCAAAGGACTAAATGGGTGGAAAAACAGTAAAAAAAAAAGCGGTACTGCTCCCGAGGGAGGTAAAAGGGTCTAAATGACAAAGACAGAAGTTCAATATCTTCAGAACAGTAAGACTCCCGCACTGTGTAGTTCTTGCACCATCTCTCAGTGTATTGGCAAATATCACTGTTGGTATAGAGGCATCTTACAATTCATTGATTTTAATATTTAGTTTAAGTTTTAGTAATTTTGTCATGTGCATTTTTCTTTTTTATGATATCTTTCTTGCCTAAAATATGAAATACAACCAGAACACTCCAAAAACACAAAAAAAAATAAATTAGTTAATAAAATTGAAAAAGCAATGGAGGGAGGATGGGAAGGAGATTAAAGGAAAAGCAAATTGTATTTTTTGATTTTCATATTTTATGCAATAAAGAAATGGTAAAGAACAAACTAAAATTACTATGAAAACTGAACATATAAAAATAAAACATTATGAATGTATTGTTATATATAAATTCTAAATACTCATAAATAATAAAATAGTTAAAGTAAATCTTTATTAATATTTTGAATTTATATCTATTTAAAAATATAAATAAATATATATATTTATTTGTAATAAAATATTTTATTAAGATTTTATTTTCGTATTTTTTAAGAACTCTTTTTTTTTTTTTTGATGTAAAAGAAAAAAGTTGGAACTGTGAAACTTAAATGGAATTGCGACGAAGAAAGTCCGAATTTTGAGTTTATATTTAATTTTAATTGTGAGATAAAAAGTCGCAATTACTTTTTTTTTAAATTCCGTGGTAGAAACGGGCTTCAGTAGTTCCTTGCTGTTTTCTTGTAATTTTTTGTGAAATTTACTAGCATTTTCTGAGTCAAACGTGTTTGAGAATGAGACGGATATGAGAGATGCTGCTCTCTTCTGTGTGTGTGAAACACTAATGGAGGTTATCACAAGTTTAATAGTGCAGATCAGACAGTGTGACAAAGCATCAGCGCACGAGTGTGTGTGTGTGTGTGTGTGTTTCTGTTCCAGGTCATGTCATCTTGCTCTTCATGTCTAATGGCTGCAGCTCCCTCATAATCACAAAGTATTCTGGGAGTCAAAGAACCTTTAAACCAATCAGAGACTAATGACAGAGAGAGAGAGAGAGAGAGAAATGGGAAGGTAGGAAAGTGTAGGATGAGTTTCTGTTTCGTGAAAAGGAAATGTGTGAGAAAATTACAAACTTTGCCATAACAGGGTATGAACATGCTAATAAGATTATGAATATGCTCATTTAAGGGAGAAATGAGGAGTATATGGCAGCTTTCACACTGTAATGTAGAGCAGGAGTTTCAATCTACTGGAAGCCAAAGATCCTCAAATTATATTATCCTCATCTGAGGATGATTTTCTAAAAACAATTAAAGAGAAAATATTATTCTGAGGTAAAATATTATTTGCTAAATATTTGAATTTCTTTTCCTCAACTCACTAGTATTGTACTGTAGTATGAATTATGTATTTATTTTAAATAATTTAAATGTATATTTAAATAATTTAAATATATATTTTTATTAAAATAATTTTACAATCATTTAATTTTCTTATTTAAAAACTTGTATTAATATAAAAATGTCATAATTTTTATTTATTTATATTTCAATCCTTTTTCATTTTGAACCCTAATCATTTATTCATTTTTAATCTTATTTCTATTATTTATTTTGATCTAATTTTGATCTTTTTAATTTTATATATTTTTTAGTCTAATTTCTCATTATTTCATCTAATAATATTTTATCTTTTCTATTATTTGTTTATTTATATCTAATTTTTATTATTTGAATCAAATTTTATATTCATTTACTGCAATAATTGACAAGCACTCTGTTATTCCTGAACTCACCTGCACAAAGATCCAGGAGATCAGCACAGACACCCAGGGGTTCCCGCTGGCAGACGTGTGTTTGGCTGGAGACAGAAAGCGTCCTGAGAGACAGAGAGACGCCACACTGATCCCATATGATCTGAATTCATATTTCCACATCAAATAACAACTATCAGCAGATCAACAGATGAAGGTGAAGAACTGTTTCATAACAGATTAATTTAAACATACATTAAATAATTAAGACTAACAGGTAAAGTAAAATATAATGAGTGTATAGTGTAACATTTGGCGAAATGCTCTTCTCTAGACTTCATTTCTCTAATGAACTAACGAGCTGTAGACACTGATGACGTGCCTGAGGTCAATTAAATGCTGCGTAACATTTTGTTTACAAGTCTTCATTAGAAGGGAGTGTCCCAGTTCTTTTGGCAATATAGTGTGTGTATATATATATATATATATATACACTAACGGTCAAAGGTTTGGGATCAGAACGATTTTTTAATGTTTTTTACAGGAGTTTCTTCTGCTCATCAAGGCTGCATTTATTTGATCAAAAATACAGGAAAAACTGTAATATTGTGAAATATTATTATGATGTAAAATAACGTTTTACTATTTTAATATACATTCAAATCTAATTTATTCCTGTATTTTCAGCATCATTACTCCAGTCTTCAGT
>NW_015664048.1:291620-306011 GCF_001515625.1 Sinocyclocheilus rhinocerous | reverse complement strand
AAAAAATTCTTAGTGATACTAAAATAACACTGCAGTGCTGTTATTGATTAAAAAAAAAACATTAAAAAATAAATTTTCGATATTTGAAATCAAATATAAATATTAGACGAAAAAGTTAAAATTTGAAAATGTTGCCTTGGCAACTAAACGAAATAAATAACTTTAAGTACTAAAATTGCTAAAAACATTTTCACTAACTGAAATAAAACTAAAATAAAATAAATTATATTATTATTATTAATATTACATGGAACTAATGATTAAAATAATATGAAACTATTACATGAAAATAAATGTTTATTGAAATAAATGTTGACTGAATAACTAGCTAACTAAATAAATAAGCTGAAATAATACACAATACTTAAATTTAGAATACATAGAATAATAATAATGACAAAAGCACAAAAATAACATTAAAACAATACAATAATACAATAGTAAAAATACAAGGTTAGTACAAGTAAAAATACTGTAATATTATATAAATAATAATAAGATAACACTGATCTGTTTAGACTATAAAATGCATGATTGTAAAATCTTCAAACTTTTAAGATTTCAAAACTACTTCAAACTTTTCTATTTTAACATCAAAGTTTGTCCTGACCATTAACTATTTTTAATTAATTTATTGTATTTAAGGCAATCAACATCATGCCACAAATGCTGTCATAGAGCTTAAAGGACCAGTTTATCCAAAAATAACCATAATTTCCTCAAGCTTATGCATGACGTATGAAAAATTAAAAATAACATTGAACCCCATTGAGTTTAACTGCATTGGCAAATTTTCTAAATATCTTCTTTTGTGGTGTACTGTACAGCTTTGAATGACGTGATGAAATTAAACAAATCAAATAATACAATCTGTCATCAAAGAACTCTTTTCTCTTGGTCTGTGTGGTTATTCGTTCAGCTCCAGCAGGTTTAATAGCATCGTCTCATCTCTATTAAGTATTATACAGACCGACCGCAGATCTGAACACACAATTATTCCAGCTCTCTGTCTCTCACACACACACACACACACACACACACACACAGAGACTAAAGACGCCAGTTAACAAGTCCGTATGAAATAGAAAACGTCAATCGTCCGTCCATCCGTGCGCTCCATATCTTTTATGAGGTATTAATTCTGCTGACAGGAGCTGAATGAATGTAAATACTGACAGCTGCAAACAAACACAGCTATTAGAAAAGCAGAACGAGAGACAGACGTGTCATGTTCATCCTCGCGATCGATCGGCTCGCGCTGAAGCTGGGAGAAGAGTATTGGTCTGTACGGCGAGAATGAGATGAATTCTGACGGCTGGAAAAGAAACGAGATAAGAGACACGACTCATAAACGAGCTCAGCAGAGCTTAATTTACCAAATCCAATCATTAGTCATTAGTGAACTAGTTTACAGCAGTAGTTAAGAGAGAAAATTATGAAAGCATCCATCCATCACACACAAACCTGTTTTATCAAGCTGAACACACACAGGCTAAATAACTAGAGTAAAGGGGAAAAACAACAACAAAAAAACGCAACACATGGTGTATGTGAATATTAAATTCATGTTCAAATCACACATTAAAACAGCAATAAAAAAAATAAAAAAATAAAAAAATAATAAATAAAAATTATTAAAAAAATAAAATAAAAATTCTGGACAATTATAAAGCAAAACAAATACTCTAAAATGATTTTTATTAGAAATAAAAAAAAGCATAAATAAAAGGCTACCGTGATACTTTTTCAATAAAATTAAATCCAATATATATAATTTTTTTGCTTTGCAATATTAAAAATTAAAATGCATTTAATTGTCAAATAATGTTGCAATACAAAAATGGTCCTAAAAACAGATTTAATTTTTTTATGCAAACTATAATTATATGTTTATTCATTTTTTTCATCAACCAGAACTTCAGGGTAGCAACTCACAACTATTTCAATAATTAATCTGTCAATTACAGGGTTATTGTTGTTAATTAAAACTAAAACCATAAAAAAAAACATGTTAATTACATGAAACAAAATAAATATTAAGTGAAATAGAATAATATATTTAAAATAATAATTATATGGTTATGAATTTAACAAATATAATAATGATAATTTATTAAATAACTTATTACAGGACGAATAAAACGTCTCGGTTACGTATGTAACCCTCGTTCCCTGAAGGAGGGAACGGAGACGTCACGTCGGATGACCGACGAATTGGGATCTCGCTTAGAGGGACCAATCTACTTCGAGTGTATGCGTTGCATCTGCTGCCTACTTATACTCACGCTGTGATCAGCAGCAGCTGGATGCAATAATCGCATGCCAATATGCATTGGCTCGTTTAGTTTACACTCGAAGTAGATTGGTCCCTCTAAGCGAGATCCCAATTCGTCGGTCATCCGACGTGACGTCGAGAGTGACCGACTGAAAGGGAACTAAAACTAAAAAAATTAAAAGTTAATAATGCTACAAAGACATTTAAAAAACAAATTACAAATTACAAAAACAAACAATAAAATGAAAACAGAAAATATAAAAATAAAATCCAATTCGAAATATTAACAAAAACTGTATCAATAATACTAAAATAACACTGGTTGATTATTTCCTTAATTAAATCAAATAATCTGATATTTCACATTTTTCCCAATGCTCTTCAACAAACAGATGTGTCAACTGAAGTCAAATGCATGCAATACACTACAGCATGTGCAAAAAACAGTTTGTTACGCATGCAAAGCAAAGACTTGACTAACTATAATATTTACTCATTTATCAATCAGCAATTGCAACCCTACAGAAGCCATTAATTTTCAATGCATTTTAATTTGCAGTGGCATAAGCAATATGATGTGGGCGTGTCCAGAGAACAACAAAGATGAGAGAAGTTTAACTTTATGCAAATGAGATGTGCAGAACTAATAGGAATGAAGATAACACCGCTAATGTGACCAGTTAGTCCTGTAGCACTTCATGCAAGTGCATGCATGCAAATAAATGCTTCAGAATGCAGCTATGCATTCTGCAAAGTGCACTACAGCCGATGCATTGCGTTTGTGATCATACGTTCAATGCTACGGTCAGATGTGCCATGCATCAATAACATCAGGTCTGAACGGCCAGAGTAAAGCGAGCCGTGACCTCCATCGAGTGTGTGAACAGCAGGCCAGAGAGTGTGAGAAACGGCTGTCGAGTTAAACGCTCCTCTGAGACGAGAGAGCAGGATCATTAAAAACGATCGATAGCTAACAAGCACTGTTCACGTCCCTTTATCTCCATCACACCTCCGTCTCTATCACTCCATCCGTCTCCAACAATCAGCAGAGAAACGCCTTCAAACACTCCAGATGCTGCACTTTGCTTTTCAAAGCATTCATTTTAAACGGGACTTTTCTTGATTTTGGAAATAAAAGTTATTGATTATTGATGCACAAACTGAAAATGCATTTTTCCAAGTCCAAACAGAGCATTTATTCCCACTAGACTGAAAACAAGGGCTCACTGAACATCAACCAGGGTTATTATACTTAACTAAAACCATAAAAATAAATAAATAGTTACCTGAAATAAAATAAAATATCGAAAAATACGTTTAATTTTATTTCAGATAGTTTCCGAAGCAACATTTCTCATTTTCATTTAGTTTAACGTGATGTCCTAAAATAACTACAACTGAAATAAAAATTAATAAAAACAATATAGACATATTTAAAAAACAACAAAAACTAATAAAAATGACAAAAACACACTCATTAAAAAATTACTAAAATTAATTATTAAACAAAAATTAAAATTAACATGAAAGCAGAAAATATAAAAATAAAATCTGATTCAAAATATTTTTAAAAAACTATAATAGTTTTAACACATGCAGCGGCTTTAGTTTTTTTTTTTTTTTAGCCTTTTATTAGAATACAAAATAGCAAGGGCCTCACGCCCTTTTTTTTTTTTTTCAACAAGATCCCAGATCATAAAAACTGGACACTGGATCTGGCAACAAAAAAGATCATTAGATTATTACCATTAAATGATCATTTAATTCTAACCTCATTAGAACACACAAACTTTGATGTTGGCTTGGCAAAGCCAGCCAGTGCAGCCTTGGGGCAAAAGAGCAAGAGTACTTGTGTGTCCAGTGTTCTTGAGCTGCCCCGCTGCAAAAAAATGTACAACAGTATTTTTCTATGGACCCTTGCTATTTTAAGCTTCATGCCTTAACCATTACACACATGCGGCAACCTCCCGCTCTCTCTCGTGAAGCCAACACGGAAGTGACTTAAACTGTAATTCATCGACTGGCCGCTAGAGGCTGGCTGCAAAAGGGAGTCAATCCCATAGACTCCCCATGTTAAAATGCCCAACTTTACAGCAGAAAAAAACATGTTTACAGCCTGGTTCAAAAAATGATTGTGGTCTATATAGCAAATTTTGCCCTTGATGACAACTGTGAGGGGGGTGAATTTTTTTATAAGTCATCCGTTTAAATTATATTAAGCCTTAAAGTTCTGCATAATTAAGGGCGTGCCCACTTGAGTGACAGGTGGATTGCCGCTGCTGTCACCACCGTCGAGCTAGGTGGGCGTGGCTTCAGCAACCTATGTAAATAAGTATGTAAATAATTTTTACTAACATTTTACAGATTCTGCAAAGGTTAAACTACCGTTTTAAAGTTTGAGGTCAGTAAGATTTTCCTTTTTTGCAAAAAAATAATACTTTTATTCATCAAGGACGCATTAAATTGATCAAAAGTGACAGTAAAGGCATTTCTAATGTTACAAAAGATTTCTATTTCAGATAAATGCTGCTGTTTTAAACTTCTATTCATCTGTGAATCCTGAAAAACAAAATGCGTCACGGTTTCCACAAAAATATTGGTAATATTGCTAATAATCAGAAATGTTTTTTGAGCAGTGAAGCACTGAGGACTGGAGCAATGATGCTGAAAAAATTTCAGGTTCGATCACAGAAATAAATTACATTTGACTATATATTTACATAAGAAAACACCTATTTTATATTGTAATAATATTTCACAAATTTTACTGTTTTTGATCAAATTAATTCAGCCTCGGTGAGCTCATCTTGTGCAAATGGCCTCTGCCTTTTAATATCTGCTCAGCTCTCAGATGTGATAAAGAAAACAGTGAGAACGAGAGGTCAAAGTTCACCATCTGCAGCAGTGAGATACAGAACAGAAGAAGAAACAGATGAAACACGACTCACAGACAGACAGACGTTCAGGGGTTTCTCTTTCACAGCGCTGCCACTAAAGATGAATGACAGATTTAAACTAATACAATTAAACACTGAATGAATAAATGAACACACAGTATAACTGAGTGACAGTCCTGGGAGAAACACACACGTTTCCTTTCACACACACTGTTCGGCTCGGCAACTGCTTTCCAATCAGTGGTGATTCATGTATTGTCATCATCATGACGAACCTCTTAAATGAACAGACTGTCACAACATGAGCTCACACTCACAGCCATCCACAAGCGCGAGACTATTTACTGTGTTTCTGCTACTGTACCTTTAAGACTCATTCCACATGTCATTCTGTATGCAAATGAGCTCCGTTCTGATTGGTTAACGTAAAAGGAGTAACCTTGATAAGTTGTGGGTTTGTTAACAGTTTCTGATCACACAGCTATGGAAGTTTATTTCCACCATAGAATAAAAAATATCGTGACTTTTTATCTCAGGTCAGACTTGTCTTCTGAGAATTTGCGAGTTTATATCTCACAGTTTGGACTTTTTTTTAAATTGCAGGTAAAGAAACTCTGAATTGTTTCCGCCACGGAAATGGAAAAAGAAAAAGAAAATTGCGAATTTTTATCTCACAATTCTGACTTTTTTTACTTACAATTATGAATTTATATCTCACAATTCAGAAGTTTTTCTCAAAAATGCAAGAAAAAAACTTTGAATTGCTTCCACCACAGAATAAAAATAAATAAAACATTTAATGTAACAATTTTTTCATCTCACAATTCTGATGATGTTCTCCTCGCAATTCTGAGTATATATATATATATCTTACAATTCAGGTTTTTTTTGTGAGAAAAAACATGGAATTAAAAAAATATTTTATTTTTCCACAATTCAGAATTTTCTTCTGAGAACTGCACGTTTATATCTCGCAATTCTGAATTTTAATCTTGCAAAATTGTGAGAAAAAAATCAGTATGATAAAAATTCAGAATTGTAATGAAAAAGTCAAAATTGTGAGGTAAAAGTTTGCAATTACCTTATTTATTTATTTATTTTATTGTGTGGCAGAAATAAGCTTGCATACAGTCGTGTAAATGTGATTACGTTCATCTACCCAACATCAGAAAGTTGCAAAAGTTCAGAACAAGTCTTTTTTGCTGTTTAACTTCAATAAAAACATCTTTTCTTCCTCTGCGTGGGAGGTCTGGCAAATTAGTGTTTTTTTTTTATCATGCAATGAACACTTTTATTTTAAAAGATCACGGACAATTTGATTTCTCCAGATGTGACCTTTAAAACGGCTGAATATTTCTCCAGCGATTCCTCTTATTTTCATCATAAGCACCTTATGCGTGTGTCTGTTAATGTCGTACTGCCATCTGCTGGTCACTAAAGCGCTGCATCCGCCTCCACTGACACAAAATGTCTTATTTTAACTTGATTAGGTGAATTAATCTTTAATGTAGGACCACCCGCCTCCTCTGTTGTCATGGCGACGGGCAGAGGGTCTCCACGGCGACCAGTGTTCAGCATTCTGAATGACAGTGATGAGAAGCTGATTGATGGCTTTAATAATAACAAAAAAAGGATGTTTAATCTCTAATGCTGATGTAATTTAATTCCAAAACCCTAAACCATCTTTTTCTCTCTCTTATCCAGAACAGATAAACTCTGCTCTTCAAAATCAATCATTACAGACAAGATTGATTGAATCGCTTTAGGGATCTCACTTAAAAATCATGTTTTAGGCCTGTATGTAATGATTTACAGACATTAAAAAAGCCATTTTTCAAACTTCACGGTGTTTAAAGCAGGCAACTGAAAGTCTCAAAGACCACATACATGCAGTAAGTTTTAGGAGTGAGAGCTGCACTTAAATCAGGGTTATTACTGTTAACAAATATTAGAACACAAAGATTATTTGAAATTATTTAAAATAAAACAGACATTAAATAAAATAAAATATACATAAAAAACTAAACTTATTATATTTCAGCTAGGTGCCATGACAATATTTCTCATTTTCATTTAGTTTAACTTGATGTACTGAAAGTAAAACTTAAATAAAAAATATAGACATATAAATATATAATATGTAAATACACTTAAACAAAAAATACAAATGACAAAAACACACAAATACTAAAATGTTAACAAATGAAAATGTCAAATAAACCGAACTGAAGAAATTCAATGAAATTACACTAATGAAAAAAATATATAAAAACATTTTTTGTTACTTGAAATAAAATAAATGTTAAATAAAATATATATATACAAATATTATTATATAATTATATTTTATCTAGTTGCCAAAGCAAATTTTCATTTCATTTAGTTTAACTTGATGTACTAAAGTAAACTCAAAACTGAGTTTAGATTTTATTTTACAAATAAAAATGAATAAAATACATAATATATCAATGTATGGGAAAAAAACAATAAAAACAATAATGTTAACAAACAAAAATGAAAACAGAAAATACAAAATAGTTGAACTAATTCAATAAAAATAAAACTCAATATATAAAAAAAAACTATAATAGTATGAAAATACTAAAATAACACTGATTTAAATGCAGAGGTGAATGATTTAAAATAAAAAGCAGTGTAAGACAGACATCAGATCAGACTTTAGACGATTTTACATCTTTCTCTGTCATTTAACAGAAGGACCTTTCTTTCCATAAACCTCCAGTGTCTCACTCACTCTTTCACACACACACACACACACACACTGTGGTCTCTTTCCTCATGCACATCATGTGAGGTACACGTAATCCAGGCAGCACATGAGTCCTCTAAAAACACACACTTGCATTTACTACACATGTGGCATTTCCAGAATTCTGGCCATCACAATTACAACAACAACAAAAACTATGCTTATACACACAAAACACAAACCTTTATTTTAAAACGTCCCTAATTACGGCATGCAAAAACTGACATCCTTTGGAACCTACAAACATGTGCATTCAAACTGAATTGTATTTAATCGAATTTAACTGAATGCAGTTTGAATTCTTTCTGTTGGAAATGCCAGGAATGTCATGTGACCTCAATCACACTTCTGCTTACACACACACACACACACGGTCCAGCTTTCAGATCCGCTCAAGTCTTTGTAATCCCCACATTAGCTTTGTGCCAAAAACTTCCTGAGGTTTAATGGAGTAGCTCGGGTTCTTCAGATCACCTTAAACATACAAACAAACACAACAATACATTTTACCCTAGAACCCAACACTACAGGTGAATATGTTAAAAACATTAACTAGTACATTTCACCATACGTCCCCAGTTGATTGAGTACATTAAGGATTGCAAACATGTTTTGCATTGCAAAAGTTATGTTTAAATATGCAAATGAGGCATTATCTAATTACATTTTCACTCATTTGGGTACATTTCCAGAGAATAGATCTGAAGATTGGATAAAACCAGGTTCAAAATTCTTTTTTGATTTTGTTGACATATTAGAGTTAAAGGTTTGTATAGAGGGGATTTTGGATTTCTCTTTTTATCACTTCAAAAAAGACTGTCAAAAGACAGACAAAATGTATTTTTGCCATGTTTTCAGGAATAAAATGTTGTATAAATCAGTGTGAATGATATATAAACAAACCCCTCAGTAAAAACCTTCAGAATATAGATAGTAATAAAACTCTAAGATTTGGTGTGTGTAAGTGCTGCTGAAGTGGAGAAAAAACAAATTTTGTGAAAACGGCCTTTAAAGATATGTATTGTAATTGCAATCTACAGACATAAGTAGATAAAGTGCAATAAAAAAATGTGAATGATATGTGAACAAACCCCTCAGCAAAAACCTTCAGAATATAGAGAGGAATAAAACTCTAAGTTTTGGTGTTTGTAAGTGCGGCTGAAGTGGAGAAAAAAACTCTCTAAAGTTATGTACTGGAATTGAAATCTACAGACGCAAATAGATAAAGTTGTCACTTTCAGGAAAGAAATTTTTAAATAAAGAGTTTTGGGAAGCTTAATGGTGGCGATGTTGGTGGTGTAATTCATTTATAGCCTATGTTTAGCTTTTTACTTCTGCCAATATTAACTAGGCTTCAAAATGCATAAAAGTTGTGTTCATTTGTGTAGATTATCATGCTGAACAAAATGTGTAAGAATCATAAAGCTTTGATCTTATTTTCTGCAATAATCCAAAAGCCAATGGAAAAATCCTGTTGGGTTTTTGTTAAGGGAACCAAATTGGTTGTAACTTTCAAAAAATTGGTCTTCGCTGCAGTGCTCCATTATTAGGGTTGGGTATCGTTTGTTTTTTTGTTTTTTTCGATACTGGTGCCAAATCGATACTTTTAAAACGGTTCCGGTGCCTAAACCGATACTTATTAAAAAATAAATAAATAAATAAAGACTACACAAAAAATTATGGATTGGCCATTAGCAGTAAACAGAACATATAAACGTTTTGAATGATAAAACAAAGACAATAAACACTCGACTGCGACAATTTAGTTTATCTGTGTTATTCAAGCCATCTCTGGTATTTTCATAATATTTAAGTATATTTATAATCCATTGCTAATCGAATCGATGTATTCTTAGCCTATGGAACCTATTTTCTTCCTCATTCTGTGATAAGAAGCCACATCAGATCACAAAAGGAAGCATTTGACTGGTGTTGGGGAGTAAAAAAGGTTATAATGTTCTCTTTTGTTGGACAACAGGTTTAGAAATGTGAATACAAGGGAGGTTTAGCTTTAGGCATTTTAGTTTAAGCATGTTTAGCTTAGTTAACGGAAGGCTACCTGCTGCCATCAGAGCAAGTGTAATTACTGCATTCACGCGCTCCTCGAATGCTCTTGTTTCCCGAGTTGTGCTTTTGAGTCGGAATGTGAAAACAACATGGACACTCGTGTTACTACAAAGATTTGTTGGATTTGTATTATTAGCGCTTTCTGACTTCACGTGCATTTTCTCAGTCGGGAAATTATTTTTCACGTGCGGTGTTTCTTACGTCTGTTTCGGAGAACCAGAGGACAAATATTTCAATCGATCGCTCAGGCATGGCACCGAAATGAGGCACCGAAATCTGCGTTCTGATTCGGTTCTAGTACATACCGGTTACATAGGTACAGTGGCATATTGGTACCGGGTTTCGGTACCCAACCCTATCCATTATCTACTACTAAACACACTTAACAACCTGCACACAAGAATTCAGGCTAACAAACAGTAGAAAACACTAAAAATAAACTAACAAACTACCTTTAAACAACAAGAAACAGTCCAGTAAACTCAACACCCACCGGACATGTTGGATCCAGCCATGATCCCAGTGCAGCCGTTAAACATCACCGCAAAAACAGTGGCGAAGGACATCATGACGCCGGTGGTGTAGTCCACTACGTAGTCAGCTAAACACACACAGACAGTAGATTAACTGTCTGTAACTTTTGCAACAAAGCATTTGTGATAATAATGATAATAAGTACATTTACATGTATGCATTTAGCCGTTTATTCAAAGCCACTTACAAAAGAGGAACAAAAGCAACACGTAGAAGAGCCAACAATATTTGTGATATACAATGCAAGGTTTATTAGATAACCAAAATAAAAAGCAAACTAGAGAAGAGGAGAAATGCAGAGAACAACAAGAGTGTTTTTTAAAGTAATTATAATTACATATAACTGTAAACTTCTGAGTTAAAAAGAGATGTGGAAGAGAAAACATGAACTAACAATGAACAATACTTCAACAGTGGTTATAATCTTAGCAAATGTGAAGGTCATTAAATTTAAAAAAGTGTTAATATTTGAGAACTAACATATAAAAAGTTGTTTTATTATTTTTTTCAACTTTAAAAAGTATTTTATTAACATTAACAAAGATTATTTAATGCTATTATTCATTAATACGTAATATTAATTAACTACATAAACTTTAGGGTTAAGATTAGGGTTTGATTTAGGGCAAGTTATTTCTAATTATGCATAATTTACTGGTAATGTTATAGTAATGTTATAATACATACATGTAACGAGTTACTAATATGCATTGCTCGCTGTTGGTTTATTTTTGATATATTAAATTCATATTCATGTTAAATATATATATATATATATATATATATATATATATATTCATATTTACATATGAATTATTTTATATATTATATATCTATATTATGCATCTTAATATATTAAATGTTTTTCAGTATGCTTTTTATTTAAGTTTCAAAGATTTTTTACTTTACTTTTTTTTCTTTCTTTCTTTGTTCTTTCAAATTAATTATTTTAATTTCACATTTTTATGATTCATTTAATTTTCAGCTTTTCACGGACTCAATGTGGGAAGACTGATGTTACTAAATTGAAAACATTACATAAACTAAATATTTCTCTACAAAAGTGATGCTAGTCTTTAACTTCAGAACTAATATAGCTTCACACTAACATGAGAACAGCAGATCTAGTGTCACGTTACTAAAAACATGCTTGGGTTTGAATTAACTAGCTGCTTTTAGTTACTGTAGCTTCTGATAACATGCATTTTACACGTGTGACACTCGGTTAATCATGAAGCTGGTTAATTAATATCATGTGAATGCATCTGTTTCTTCATTAAGGAAGTGGCCTTTTTACAGAAGTGTCCCATTTCTCTGTTCTCAGACATGATATCAAACACTGAAATTTTTACAAACCATAACGTCTCTTATATATTATATATCTATATTATACATCTTAATATATTAAATGTTTTTCAGTATGCTTTTTATTTAAGTTTCAAAGATTTTTTACTTTACTTTTTTTTCTTTCTTTCTTTGTTCTTTCAAATTAATTATTTTAATTTCACATTTTTATGATTCATTTAATTTTCAGCTTTTCACGGACTCAATGTGGGAAGACTGATGTTACTAAATTGAAAACATTACATAAACTAAATATTTCTCTACAAAAGTGATGCTAGTCTTTAACTTCACAACTAATATAGCTTCACACTAACATGAGAACAGCAGATCTAGTGTCACGTTACTAAAAACATGCTTGGGTTTGAATTAACTAGCTGCTTTTAGTTACTGTAGCTTCTGATAACGTGCATTTTACACGTGACACTCGGTTAATCATGAAGCTGGTTAATTAATATCATGTGAATGCATCTGTTTCTTCATTAAGGAAGTGGCCTTTTTACAGAAGTGTCCCATTTCTCTGTTCTCAGACATGATATCAAACACTGAAATTTTTACAAACCATAACGTCTCTCACCTTGCACGTTTCCCAACAGCGTGTCTAACTTGAAGCCGGTGAAGTTGGCGCTCGTCGGGCCGAGCGAGGCATTTCTGTGGCCGGGTAGTTGGACGGTTCGAAACGGCACGGCGAAGAAACTGATGAAGATGGTCCCTAAAACCACCATGACGATGATGAAGATGAGGAAGGTGGCTTTAGCGTAGATATGAGCCCCGACCAGACACACCAACACACACAGCAGCAGAATCACTGTCCCGTACAGCAGAGACCACCAGTAACCAGTCGGCAGAGCCGCGTACCCAGAGCCAGTCAGTGACGAGCCGTCTGAGACACAGCATAAAAATACTCATTAAAATGTATCTAGTCGAAATAAAGTGACACTTTAATAATGACATTTTATTTAACTAATTAATTTTAAATTAATAAATAATAAATATTTTTATTAATTTATTTATTTAATAGCAATTATAGCCATTAATGCTGGAAAATAATAAAAAAATATTAAGTTATTTAATTGCAATAAATAGTTTTTTTTAAATACTTCATTTAGCCTTTGATGCTGAAAAAAAAAAAAAAAACAAATAAACTAAAATAAATAAATAAATAAACTAAAATGAATAAATAAATATTTTTATTCTTTTATTTAATTGCAATTAATAGCTATTGATGCTGAAAAAAAATTATTTAAATTTAAATAAAATTTTAAAATAATTTGCTGGGGGGGAAATTGCTGGGAAAAATATTAATTAATAATATCCACTGATGCTGAAAAAAAATAAATGAAATAAATAAATATCTATTTTAATTCATTTATTTAATAGCAAGTAACTGACATAAGTTGAAGTACTGAAATTATTAAAACTGAAACATAAAAAATGCAAGCAATTCAAGAAAAAAAAAAAAAAAAGAAAATGCAAAATGCACATAGCAAAATTACTAAAACTGAAACTAAAATTTGAGTTTATCAATTCATGCATTCCCTGGGACTCAAATCCATGACCTTGCCATTGCTGGCGCCATGCAACATAAAGCATCCATAGATAAGAGAAAAACACTTATGCAGAGTGGATTCACTGTGGTTCACTAACTGAACGCATATTGTGCTAATTACCCTTACATGTGTCAACGGGATAATGCACAACTATACAATCAATGCAAACACATGCACAAGCTACCATCAGAAATCCCGAAGGTTGTGAGAATCGCCTCCACCAGTCCCAGCACAAAGAGGGCGCTGCCGCACACGTTAGCCAAGAAGAACATGATGCCGATGCTGCCGCCGAACTCCGGACCGAGAGCACGACTGATCATGTCTGTGGATGCAAACACAAGCACACGCAGACACAACAACACAGCTAAGGAAATAAACGACAGGAAGAGTCATGCATGTGTTTATGTTCGCGTGATATGAGGATACAATACGCTCCTCCGGCGTCCAGCGCTCCGTTAGTGGAGATCGCACACACGGACAGAACCGTCATACTGATGATGAAATACGCCACCAGCAGCATCGCTATAGTCTGATACAGACCACACTGACCCACAACAAAACCTGCGCGACAAAACAGCACCGGTTACACCACTGAACACCGTCTTAACCCTTATATTACAGGGTTGAGTTTCAGAAATACTGGTTAAAGCAATAGTTGGCCCAAATGTGCTGAAAATGCACTCACCCTCAGGACATGCAAGATTATGATGAGTTTGTTTCTTCATCAGATTTGTAGAAATGGATCATTGCATCAGTGTCTCAGCAATGGATGCTCTGCAGTGAATGGGTGCCGTCAGAATGAGAGTCCAAACAGCTGATAAAAACACCACAAGTAATGCACACCACTCCAGTCCAGCAGTTAACATCTGGAGAAGACAAAAGCTGAAACAAATCCAGCATTAAGACTAGGGCTGCACGATTAATCGAAATTAAATCGCAAAGGCGATAAATCGCGAT
>NW_015664048.1:287903-290728 GCF_001515625.1 Sinocyclocheilus rhinocerous | reverse complement strand
TTTTCCCCATTCAAAACTATACGAGTGACACGTCTTGGGTATTCTGTAGTCTTTGCAATAATCCACAAGTAATCCACACCACTCCAGTCCATCAGTTAATGTCTTGAGAAGCCAAAAGCTGCGTGTTTGTAAGAAACAAATCCATCATTTAGGTGTGTTTAACTTCAAACTGTTGCATCCATGGCCTAAATACAAGTCCTTTATCCATAATGTTGCTTCCTCCAGTGAAAAAGTGTTCTGGTGTGAATCAGGAGAGAAATCTGCACAGATCAAGCAGTGTTTAAACAGCTCTAAACTAATATGTGGCTGGATTTTGATGTGAGAGACAAAGACCAGAACACTTTTTCACTGGAGGAAGCGTTATTATGGATAATAGACTCTATGTATTTTAGTTAAAAACATCTTAATGCTGGATGTGTTTCAGCTTTTGTCTTCTCCAGATGTTAACTGATGGACTGGAGTGCTGTGGATTACTTGTGGATTATTGTGATGTTTTTATCAGCTGTTTGGACTCTCATTCTGACGGCACCCATTCACTGCAGAGCATCCATTGCTGAGACACTGATGCAATGCTGCATTTCTCCAAATCTGATGAAGAAACAAACTCATCCTGATCTCAGATGACCTGAAAGTGGGGACATTTTCAGCACATTTTCATTTTTGGGTGAACTATTCCTTTAACCTAGGATGTTTTTTCTTAGAATTATGTCTTTTTTTTTCCATTTAGAGTCACAAACATGCAGACAAAGTTTTGACACTCACATAACAGGCATTGTGGAATGTGCGTACAAAATTTCTATTACGATTATGCTGTCAATTTGACCAGAAAATGTCATTGGTCAGACAAAAAGACCACTCACACAGGTTGCATTTCGACACACTTCAGCTTTAAAAGGGCAGTAAAAGCATCCTGACTGCAGTTTAAACATAAACCGATGCATCCTCGGCCTCGCTCTCCCGTAGTTCATTCACAGATCAGTTGTTCTAGATTAGTGCTGCGCTCAATGGACCTCAGTCACAGCAGACGTGAATCAGAGCCGTGCTGTGCTGTGTTCAATGAGCTGCACTGTTGTGCACCAATGAAAAACCAAAAAAACAAGAAAAAATCTGTAGATGACATTTAAAACGCTTCAAAGCATTTCGAGCATAAGCATCATCACACACATCAGCAAACCTGCACACATTTGCATGCATGTGATCATGCACACGCACACTTTACTTAGGGCTTTTATGTATAATGCATTATAAAAGTAGTTTTAATGCATTAATTATGCCTTGTAATGCACCTAATAATGCATTATATGATCTCATGAATAACTATAACCAGTTATAATACATTATAATACTTAAAATATAATGCATTACGAATGCGCACTATGAATATATTTATAATGCATTATACATAAAGGCTTTAAGTAAAGTGCTACCAAAACTTCTTTATGCTGTCTGACTTGTTAAAACTGATTTTTCATATTTCCACATTATGCATGAATTATGATACTTCACATACAAAATATGTAAATACACACACAGAATGGAGAGAAGGTGTTTGTGTAATCCAGGTTTAAAGTCAACATGAAATTGCATTTGAAATCCGGTTTTGTTCCATAACCTCATGCACTTTAGAATGCAAGAGGATATACAACAACATCCAACAAAAATGTAGAGCGAGACTTGTTTTTATCCATGTTTAGATTGCAATGCATTGTGGGGAATTTTTGACCAGGGCTAGTTTCACATGCATTATTATTTGATATTATTGCTGTGACTTTTATCACATTAACCAGCATTAAATTAATAAGTAACTATTAAAAAAAATGCATCACCTAAATCAGAAATCTAAAACAAACCACACAGGCTGTAAAAAATATTTGTTTCTAAGTAGTAAATAAAAGTACTCTTTCTACTTTCTATTTCCGCAACAAATAAAAAAAATTACAAAGGTAATTGCGACCTTTTATCTTACAATTCTTACCATTTTTTTCCTCAGTATTGCGAGCTTATATCAACCAATTCTGACTTTTTGTTTCTGCTACGGAATAGAAAAAATAAAAAAGGTTATCACACAAATCTGACTTTTTTTTTCTTGCAACTGTAAACGTAATATTTATATCTTTAAATTATACTGAAATATTTAATTTATGACAAAAAAGGAGGAACCACGAGTTAATTAAACATTTAAATATTAAAGATATATTAAACATATAAACTCACAAGAAAAAGAAACTGTCAGCTCGCATTAACTTATTTTTGTTTATTCTGTAGTAGAAATAACCTTCCATACCACACAACCTAGATAAACATTAATAAAAAACTAGTTTTTAGGACAACATTTTCTTTCTCTGGAATGACATGAATCTTATGCATCTCATTCCCAATAAGAGTAGAAACATGTATTAAAAACACACAGAGTCAGTTTTCCTTTCATGTTGACTTTGATCACATGCAACATGAGTGAGTGAGTGTGTGCGTGTGTGTGTGTGTGTGTGTGTGCGCGTGTGAGTGAGGTGTGTGTGTGTGTGTGTGTGTGTGAGTGTGTGTGTGTGTGTGTGTGTCTGTGTGTGTGTGTGTGTGTAAGTGTGTGTGTTTCCACATTCAGGCTGAACACCCGTCACATATGATACATACATCAAATCAAGACATGAACATCATCATCTCTTACCGCAGCGGCTTCTCACTGAGCCAGTGCGCTTAAAACACAAACAAAAGCAAAAATTAAACCTAAACAGGGTTAAAACCAGCGGATATAAAGAAGGAGTCATTTCAGAGCCGATCTGTGTGTGTGTGTGTGTGTGTGTGTGTGTGAGTGTGTGTGTGTGTGTGTG
>NW_015664048.1:279655-287661 GCF_001515625.1 Sinocyclocheilus rhinocerous | reverse complement strand
GTGTGTGTGTGTGTGTGAGTTTGTGTGTGTGAGTTTGTGTCATGTGAGCGAGATCACAGCCTGTGTGTTGGCAGTTAATATGTACTGTACTGTTAATATGTAATGTACTGTATGCTGATTAAACATTCATAAATCAGGCTAGAGATACTCAGAAACGTGAAGCGTGTGCTGAATCTCCAGTCATATATAACCTCACGCAGATTACATCACATTCAGCTGTTTATCAATGATTAGTCTCAGACCCCGTTTCTGTTCACTAAAACCTAAACTAAAACTGAAATAAAAATACATAAGCCATACAGAAACAGTTAAAAAAATGACAAAAAGCACATAACAAAATTACTCAAATTTAAACTAGAATCAAAACTAAAAATATTTTTCAAAAGCCCATTTCAAAATAATAATAAATACTATAAATAATACTAAAATAACACTGCACACACACTTTCTCGACTTAGCATCATTTAGCAGACACTTTTAGCCAAAGCGACTTACAAATGAGGACACTTCTTTGTCAAATTTAGTTTCAGGCTGCTGTGCCAATATTAATTGTTTTCTGATGCAAATCTGATGCAATGCCACTAAACGGCACACAGGAACAATACGAACTGTAACGAATCACTTTAAAGGTCAGTCAGATGCTAAATAATAAACCTTTCAACAGATAAATGGATAAAGCTAACAGAAATATGTTTTAAGAACTTTTTGCTAATGTTCTTATTAAGTCAGCAATGTTTCTAAATGTTCTAAAAGTGTTTTTTTCTTGGTTATCTGAATGTTGAGGAAACATTACATTGTATCATTTTGCAAACATTATGGGAATGTTACTTTTGAATGTTCTCTGAACGTTCTGAAACAAATAGTAACATTTAAAATATGTTAGAACATCTAACTAAAACATTTCAGAAAAAAAATGAACAATTGTACAAATAATGTTTTTGTGCTAATGTTTTGAGAACGTTATTAAAGACCAGAAAATGTTACAGGAAGAAGGTTTTTTCAGAATGTTGTCAAAACGTTCTGAGAACATTTCTATTATGTTGACACATAAATACTGTTATTAAAGACGTTCAAATGACTCTGAACAAACGTTCTATTAACATTACTGGAAGAACATTCATTTATAACTTTGTACGAAACTTGCTAGTTCTGAGAACAATCCTTTTTAGATGTGTACAGAGAGTGTTAGAACGACAGACAGACAGACAGACAGACAGACAATTTCTTTTTTTTTAAAGCATTTTTAGCCAGTTGATCACTTATTTCATTCCCAACTTACCCCTATATGGGCTGGAACCCAACAAAATCCTATTAAAATTCCTTTCCTTCAAATTCGCCATATTAACATTAAAATGTCATTCATTAAATCTTCTCTAGATGACTGGTGGCTGGATAATGAAGTTAAGACAGAAGCAGAGTCTGAGCAAATCACAGCTCTGTCTGGTGTCACTTCCTCTACCCACATAAGTCCCACTATAATAGCGACCATTTCAACAGAATATATTGATAATTCAGATGATAATCTTTTACTTATGAATATATCCAAGTCAGGGATATATATTCCTGCTCCTGTCATCCCCTTATCTGGATCTTTGGACCCATAAGTGTATATTTGTGTACTTCCATAAAATCTTCCAGATATATATAATTCACAACTGTATGCATAATATTGAATTATAAGATCACAGCGAAGAGTAAAACATAAAAGGTTTAATATTTAAACGCATCGTACCTGAAAAATAGAGACTACTTTACAATATACACCTCTCTCTGAAAAAAAATCTATTTAAACACACACACTCTCTCATACTCAAACACACATGTTGGTTTTATGATTTATGAGGACTCTCCATGGGCGTAATGGTTTTTCTACTGTACAGACTGTATATTCTATTGTCCTACACCAACCCTACCCCTAAACCTACCCCTCACAGGAAACTTTCTGCATTTTTAGATTTTCAAAAAACTTCATTCTGACACACACACACACGTTTGTTTCTGTGAATTGTTGGGACTTTCCATAGACTTCTATTGTTTTTATACTGACCAAACGATATTTTCTATCCCCTAACCCTAAACCTACCCCTTACAGAAAACCTGTTTGCATTCTTACACTTTCACATAAACATCATTTACTATTTTAAATATTTTTTCCCCCACTTTGGTCCCCACAATGTCAAAAATTTCAAGTTTTACTATCCAAATGTCCCCACAATGTATCATAACCAAGTACACACACACACACACACACACACACACACACAGGCAGAGTTCATGTATTTTATCAACAGAAATATCAGACAGCCACATAAATAAAGCACACTTTACATAAATACTGATAAACTGTACATTAATCTGATGTTGTTTACATTTGCTTTATAACCTACAAAATATATATTCATATTATAAAATTAATTTCATAGCCTACACATTATATGTGACCCTGGAGCACAAAACCAGTCATAAGAATCCTAATGATTTTTGGCATTAAAGAAAAATCAATCATTTTGACCCAAACAATGTATTGTTGGCTATTGCTATAAATATACCCTGAAAAAAAATTATACTAATTGTTTTTTTAAGGTAAGTGGTTGCAAACAATTTATTTTAGCTGCATTTAATAAAAAAAATATGTTGAAAGTTAGTCAACTAAACGTGTTTATTTAAATATAGCTAAAATAAATTGATTGCAACCACTTACCTTAAAAAAATTGAGTAAATTCAATGAATCTTTTTTTTTCAGTGTATCTGTGCTACTTATGACCGGTTTTGTGCTCCTGGGTCACATATTACATTATAAGAATTTACAAAATCTTCATTTTCAAACTCAAGAAAAAAGGTGAAGAATGTATTCTTGAAAACACTTTATTTTATTTCATTTATTCTAAAATTTGAGAAATCAAATTCTTTTAAAGTATATGTTTACTAATGTTAGGATAACCTCCAACTTGTCTTAAATTTGCAAAGAAACAATGTTTAATGAATGTATTGGATTGTTTCAAATATTAAACATTACAACATAACGCTACATATAATACATATGACTACAAAAGGATTTCACTTTTATAATCTAGCAAGTAAATTGCTTTTTTAATGAACACATCTGAATGAACACTTTTAATGAACACTCAAAATGAATGAGTGTTTTTAAATGAACACATCTTATGCTTAGATTGACAATATTAAGATTCAGTAGTGTAAAGTTTTGTATTTGTTGTATTACACAAGAGACCTCATGAGCTGGACAGTATACAATCAGACAAACTTGCCATTTTATTATTAATAAAAAATAAAGATCCAGCTAGCAGTGAACATTCTCAGAACGTTCTAGCAAGGTTCTCTCAAAGTTATGAACAAATGTTTTTCCAGTGACATTAATAGAATGTTGGTTCAAAGTTATTTGGATTTTCACAATGTTCTCAAAATGTTAGCACAAAAACATTATTTATACATTGTAACATATTTTGTGAAACGTTTTAGTTTGATGTCCATGTAACAGTTTTTAAATGTCACTGCTTGTTTTAGAATGTTCAGAAAACGTTCCAAGGAAACGTTCCCACAATGTTTGCGAAATGATTGAATGGAATGTTTTCATTACCATTCGCATCACCAAGAAAAAATGCTTTTAAAACATTAAAAAAGAGCACTTTTTAGAGAACATTCAGAAATAATGTGTTCATAACTAAATGGGAACGTTAGCCAAACGAACATATTTTAGAATGTAAGAAAATATCTGAAATGCTTTAAATTTTTGAATTGCACTTAGGAACCTCCTTATTAATGTCTAATAGGAATTGATCTTAATTTAAAAAAAACAAAATCTTGCATGAATCCGGCCCCTGGTTTTCTATTTCATCAGTAAATGCTTTCCTGTTCCAGTGTTATTTTCCCAAATCATTTTTTTTGCACTTCTTGAATTTCCTTAATCGCCTTTAAGTTCACTTTAAGGAGAACTAGTGCACTGAGACGGATCCTTTGAGCATCTGTGCTTTCAGTGTGTCAGAAGTTCATGTGTGTGTGGTGCACATGTGTGTGAGATCCTGCATCAGGAGCTCCACAGGACCACGCAGAAGCTTTCTGTAGAAACGCACCGTCTCAGTCAAACTGGACGTTTTATGACCCTCGCAGTCCCGTTCTGGAGTCAGTGTGGAGATCTGGGAGTGCAGACAGAGAGAGCTAATAAAAACATTCCCACTCCCAAAGACGTTCCCATTTAGTCACGAAAAAAATGTTCTTTGAATGTGTCTGACGTTTAAAAAATCCATTTTATCATCTTGCAAATATTATGGGAATGTTACTTTCTGAAACAAGTAGTAACATTTTTTTTTTTTTTTCATATACACTGCCATTCAAAAGTTTGGGATCAGTAATGTTTTTTAAAGAAGGTTCTTCTGCTCACCAAGGCTGCATTTATTTGATCAAAAATACAGAAAAAAATGTAATATTGGGAAATATTATTGCAATTAAAAAAAACAGTTTTCTATTTTATTATACTTTAAACTGTAATTTATTCCTGTGATGCGCAGCTGAATTTTCAGCATCATTACTCCAGTCTTCAGTGTCACATGATCTTCAGAAATCATACTAATATGCTGATTTATTATCAGTGCTGGAAACTGTTGTTTTTTTGTTTTGTTTTTTGGAACTTGTGACTTTTAGCATTTATTCAAAATAGAAGTCTTCACTATCACTTTGTATCAATTTAACACATTCTTGCTGAATAAAAGTATCCATTTACTGACCCCAAACATTTGAACGGTAGTGTATATTGTTACAAAATATTTATATTTTAAATAAATACGTTTCTTTTTACCTTTTTGTTCATCAAATAATCCTGAAAAAAGTATCACAGGTTCCAAAAAACAATATGAAGCATCACAACTGTTTCCAGCATTGATTATAAATCAGCATATTAGAATGATTTCTGAAGATCATGTGACACTGAAGACTGGAGTAATGATGCTGAAAATTCAGCTGCGCATCACAGAAATAAATTACAGTTTAAAGCATATTAAAGTAGAAAACCATTATTTCAAATTCCAATAATATTTCACAATATTACTGCTATTTTTGATCAAATAAATGCAGCCTTGATGAGCAGAAGAGACTTCTTTAAAAAACATACAAATCTTACTGATCCCAAACTTTTGAACGGCAGTGTGTTTATACATGTTTTTTTTGTGTGTGTTTTTTGCATTGACAGTAATGAGTGGATGAAGAAGAAATAACATTAACATGCATTCAATCTGTTCCAGAAGTATAACTTCCTTAATCAGGGTTGTGTAATACATTCAAGGGAACGCGATGTTATTCATGTCCTCTGCAATGAAATCATCTGCTTCATGATGCCTTATCATAGATTCAAATTTAGATAAGAAATGTTTAACTTCTGCATTCTTAAGAAAGAATCTCTCCGAAAAGAAATCAGAGCTATTCTGGTTAAGACTAACATGTGTGGTCTGAATAACATGTCTGCATTTATTTTTAAAAAATCTTATTTCATCAAATAATATGAATACACCCTTATGGAATAAGTCATATATCCTGTATACTTCAAGAATATGTATTAATAAACATTTTTGTTTATTATGTCTTGTGTGCATTTGTTATAAGAACTGTGTCATTTTTTAGTGCATGCAAATGCTGCATCGCCACAGCCAAAAAAAATAAATAATAATAATTGATTTAAAAAAATGTGTGAGAGTTGCTAGCTAGCTAGTTGAAAAGACTGGGTCACAACTCTATCAACTCTATGCACTGTTTTAATTCTCTTCTGTTACTGTGGCTTCAGCGGAGCGCTCATTTCCAAACAAAAGTTACAACAAAACGTTCTTAAAGTAATGTTTATGGAACGATTTTTTTTTAAACTTAATAATTAATGTTTGATATACATTCTCATAATGCTGAGAGAAAACATTCTGAGATCAACGGTCTCCAAAAATCCTTATGATGTTATTTGTGCTTGATGAACATTCTCATAATGTTGAGAAAACGTTCTTAGAACAACATTCCCAGAACGTTCATCTTATGATGTCATTTGTGCTCGAATGTTCTAAAAAATTGTAACCTTTAAATAATGTTACAGTATAATCACAACAAGCAAACTGGATATTTTAACATTCTTGGAATATGAAAAATAAACATTCAAATAATGTTATATTTGGGTGAAAATTAAGTTAGTAGAAACTTTACTGTAACCTTTAAATAACATTCTAATCATGACAAGAACATTGTAACATTGTAGAAACATTTCAAAACAATGTTCCCACAACGTTTTTATAACCTAAAGGAACATTAGAACATTATCAAAACTTTATCTGACTTTCTAGTAAGGTTCTCTCAAAGTTATGCACAAACCTTCTTCCAGTAACGTTATCTGGTCTTTAAAAACTATATTTATGCATCGTTAATAGGATATTAGATGGTTTAGAGAACATTCAAAACTACTGTTCCCATAATGTTTTGGCAACGTTCTCTAAAGGTTATGAATAAACGTTCTTGCAGTAACTTTAATTTAAGGTTCATTCGAAGTTATCTGGTCTTTAATAATGTTCTCGAAACAATAGCACATAAAACGTTTTTCCCTGAAACGTTTTAGTTGGACGTTCGTCGAACGTTTTTTAAATGTTGTTACTTGTTTCAGAACGTTCAGGAAACATTCAAAAATAACGTTTCTATAATGCTTTCAATATGATAAAACGGAATGATCCCTTAACGTTCACACAACCAAGAACGAACGTTTTTAAAACGTTCAAAAAACTGGACGTTTTGAACGTTCAGAGAACATTTAGAAATAACGTTTCCAAAAATTAATGGGAACGTTAGTTTTTTTTTTTTGGGGGCTGGGATGAATAAATAACATTTTTATGCTAACGTTTTGAGAACATTATTAACGACAAGATAACTCCGAATGAATGTTCCGTTAACAAAATCGTCACTTCCTGGTAAACTGTGGCACTAAATATCACTAAGAATATAGGAGAAGTCACTGAATATAATAATTTTCAAATATGATAAATGACTTGCGCTTCAGAGCGAGCAGACGAAACACAATAAATGCAGTCGTTGCTTTCGGAGGCTGATGCTGTTGTTTGGGAACGCAGTCGTGTAAGACGATTATACAGAAATACTTTGACGACAGACTTTGCTCAGATATTTCAGAACGATCATAACAACATATAGATGCTGTGAAGGAGATCGGAGCGCTGCTAGTCAAGTTATCCCGTCATAGCGCAAAGTCACATGACTTTTTGGAGTCACGATGGAGGAATTTATTCAGCAAATGTGTTTCCATCATAGTTTATGCACATTTTTTCTTATCCGATAAAAAGTTTATCCTACTCAAATGTGCGCATATGTTTTTTTTTTAGAATTTAACATTTTTAGAATTTATGCGCATCTTGCCGTTTCCATCCAGCGTTTTTTTTTATGCGATATTCCAAACTTTTTGAATTTGAAGATCAGGGTAAATGTAACTTATTTTGTCTTCTGGGAAACATGCAAGTATCTTATGTAGCCTCTGAAGGGCCGTACTAAATGAAAACAATATGATATTTAGGCAAAATAAGAAAAATGTACACATCTCCATTCTGTTCAAAAGATGTGTTTTTAGTCGTTTCTTGAAGATGGTTAAGGACTCAGCTGCTCGGATTGATTTGGGCAGGTCATTCCACCAGGAGGGAACAGTTAATGAAAAAGTCTGTGAAAGTGATTTTGTGCCTCTTTGAGATTAACAATAATGCGTCGTTCACTAGCAGAACGCAAGCTTCTAGAGGCACATAACTCTGAAGTAATGAATTTAGGTAAATGGGTGCAGAACCAGTGGTGGTTTTGTAGGCAAACATGAATGCCTTGAATTTAATGCGAGCAGCTACTGGTAGCCAGTGCAAATTGATGAACAGAGGTGTGACATGCGTTCTTTTCGGCTCATTAAAGATTAATCTTGCAGCGGCATTTTGGATTAATTGTAGAAGTTTGACAGAACCGACTGCAAGACCTGCCAAGAG
>NW_015664048.1:278478-278758 GCF_001515625.1 Sinocyclocheilus rhinocerous | reverse complement strand
TAACATTTTTAGAATTTATGAGCATCTTGCCGTTTCCATCCAGCGTTTTTTTTTATGCGATATTCCAAACTTTTTGAATTTGAAGATCAGGGTAAATGTAACTTATTTTGTCTTCTGGGAAACATGCAAGTATCTTATGTAGCCTCTGAAGGGCCGTACTAAATGAAAACAATATGATATTTAGGCAAAATAAGAAAAATGTACACATCTCCATTCTGTTCAAAAGATGTGTTTTTAGTCGTTTCTTGAAGATGGTTAAGGACTCAGCTGCTCGGATTGA
>NW_015664048.1:272768-276604 GCF_001515625.1 Sinocyclocheilus rhinocerous | reverse complement strand
GGTTCCTGAGATGCCATTTTCCAATAGGGTTGACAGGAGAATCTGGTGGTTCACCGTATCAAAAGCAGCAGACAGATCTAACAGCAGGAAGTTTAACTGTTCAGGACAAACAAGTGACTCATGAACAACCATCACTAAACAAAAAAACACAGCTGTGGATCATTCAGCTAACAACACGTGTTTTTTAGTTTAGTGATAGTTGTTCATGAGTCCCTTGTTTGTCCTGAACAGTTAAACTGCCTGAACAGTATTAAAAATCACTTTTGAACGGGTCATTTTTTATAAATTCAACTAATATTTTCTCTTGTGGACTATATGTAAACATCTTTTATGTGAAATATCTTACTCAGGTCAGTACTAAATAAACAATAACACGCATTTTGTATGATCCCTCTTATTTTGGTAAAATAAGTAACATTTTGAAGATTCCGAAACTTTTTGGAATTCTAATTCTGTACACTTTTGACCTCAACTGTAGCATTCTAAATGAAGATGCGCCACAGACTTTCTAGTGTTTTCAGAACGTTTCGCATGTTTAGAATTGAAGTGGTTTTGTCGGATCGGTCTCTCGCTCACCTGTCGCTCCAGACGCTCCACTATGAGCAGGTGGTTCTTCACACTGCGTTCCAGCGTCTTCAAGACATCCGTCTGACATGAAGCGGACGAACTTTCCTTCACGTTCCTCAGAGAGCGAAGAAGAGCGTCCAGAGAGTCGCGTACAAACGCCTGCTTCTGCTGGAACTGATGGGTGTGTGTCTCGAATGAGTAACTTCACACCAAACACAGTTATTGCTGTTAAACTCCATAATATACGTGTTCTTGCCAAGCTTTTGCACTTGAACATTATATTCTAATGTCAGGTTGTAGTTTTGAGGGAATGAAGTTGATAGATTACTGCAACAGATCATTATTTTACAGTATTATTTTAGTATAATGTGGTATTTTAGTGTAATTGAGATACTACTAGTTTTTTATTAATAATTTGAATTAGTTTTTATTTTCATGCTTTCTGTTTTCATTTAAATTTTAGTTAAAGTTTTTGTCATTTTATTGTGTTTTGTCATTCTTATTATTATTTTTGTTTATATATCTGTATTTTTTATTAATTTTGGTTTTAATTTTCATTTTTGGCTTTATTTATTTTAGTTTTAAGTTAAACATTAACTTAAAAAGTTTTTATGTAAAAAAGTAGAAATGCTGCCTTTGCAACTACCAATTTTCTACATTTTACTTTATTTCAGTTAATGAAATGTTTTATGTTTCTAGTTTAGTCTAGTGTTAAGTTAATCTAAAAAAAAGGGAAAATGTTGCCTTGCTAATAAAATAAAATAATAAAAGTTTTTTTTTTTCAGTTAATAAACTGAAAAGTCATGTTTCTAGTTTTAATCTAGTGTTAAGCTAATCTAAATAAAAATGAGAAATGTTCCCTTGGCAATAAAATAAAATAAAGTTTTTTTATATTTTACTTTATTTCAATTAATGAAAATGTTAAATGGTTCTAGTTTAGTCTAGCATTAAGTTAATCTAAATAAAAATGAGAAATGTTGCCTTGGTAACTAGCTAAAAAAAATATATATATAAAAATAAAAATAAAAATCAGAATTTTTTTTTTAAATAAAATAAAACAAAATAAAATACAATAAAATAAAAGAAAAATCAGAAATAAAATAAATTTTAAAATAAAATAAGAAATAAAATAAAAAAATAAAAATAAGAAATTAAATAAATTAAATAAAAAAATTAAAATAAGAAATAAAATAAAACAAAATTAAAATAAGAAATAAAATAAATTAAAAAATAAGAAATTAAATAAAACAAAACATTGAATTAAATTAAATTAAATTAAATTTTAAATTCAGAAATAAAATAAATTGTAAAAATAAAATAATATGTTTTTTTTATATTTTACTTTATTTCAGTCAATGTCAATGTTTTTCTTCTGGTTTGACTCTTTTCTTGTTAGATGAAGGAGCTGTACTCACTGACGTCTGTTTCCACGCTGCCATGTTTATCCGGACACAGGGCCGCAGGACGGCCGAGGGCAGCTGGTCCAAGCAGTGCGTCTGTAACAGCAGGGTTTAGTGTCTCTGTACAGGCTTTGATATGTCACGTGTTCAAGCGTGCATGCGTGTACCGTGAGCGTCTCCAGCGCCTCCGTCACATCCATGCGTCTCCTCACCTCTGGGTCACAGATGAAGTCGATGGGTTTGTTCTGACTAAACTGCAGCTGGAGCAGAAGGAGCAGGACCCCTGCAGCAGACGATCAACACATTTCAAACAGCGCTTCTTAACTCAAGATTTAAAAGAAGACAAAACAAGCGTTAAAATGAGCTCAAACAACTACAAATCAAGGTATTTCTTGTTTTAATTCACCCCATCCACAGCAGCTTTTAGTCTTTGAAGAGCCGTGTGGTTTTGAAATCAGTAAAAATAAGAAAGTCTTACTTAAAAAGAGTGATTTCTAGAACTGGAAAAGCCATGGAAATTAATAAAAGTGCATTTTATTTTACTTAGTTATGCCAAGCTGGTACAAAAATTAAAATAAACTGAAAAGTATAAAATACTTATGCTTAATCCTTATCACAGACAACTAGAAAAGTTTTCCAGTATTGTAAATTCATAGGTTAAAAATCAACCTGAAAAACATCTAGCTTTTAAATCTTCTGTAATCCTGAAATGTTATTATTTAAATAGCTACTAAAATTATTTATGTTTTAATATTCAGAAACTAGGAGTCTCTGTCTGTGTATCAGTGTTATTTTACTATTATTTCTATACTGTTAGAGCGTTTATTAAAATTTTGATTAGCTTATATATATATATAGTTTTCATTTTCATTTGAGTTTAATTTTTAGTAATTTTGTTATGTGCTTTTTTTCATTTTCATTTTTTTTATATTTCTATATAGCATTAATTGTTTATATTTCAGTTTTAGTTTGACTAATTTTAGTACTTCAACTTATTTTATTTCAGTTAATTGCAATTAATTAAATGAATAAAAATATTTAATTTATTGTTTAGGTTTTATATATTTTTATTTCAGTTACAGTTTAAGTTTTAGTTAATTTTTTAGTTTTTATTTGCTTCAGTTTAAATGTATTTGTTAGTTGCCAAGACAACCTTAACTTAGTTTATGTTTTTCATCTAATAATTATATTTTATTTCAGTTTAGAACAAAAACGTTTTAAATAGTTTTATTTCCAGTTAACGACAATAACCCAGCTCTAAATATTAAAATACGTTTGGAAAACAAAACTAGGGCCTTCAAATATTGCTGTGGACAGAGAAGAACCACTTTTTTATATTGTTTTATTTAAAAGAAAGGTTTTGGATGCTAAACCAAAAATGCACCGCTATACTAAACAAACACAGTGATGTTAACGATTACTAAGTGCATGTCCTGGTGCCACCATAAAAATGATAAATGCTTTTATCCCAAGCAACTTGCGATGCGCTTTGAAGTGCCGTCCTCGAGGACACGATAGTCACAGTTCATTTACTTGACCAGAGCTTCACCAAAACACCCGCATCAGGTCATGAGTCGCATGCGGGCTCGATGGTGGAGAAATTGTACAATACCAAACATAACAGCCAAAAGCACAGTTTGTTTGTTCATGGGAACAGATTTGGAGAAATGTAGCATTGCATCACTTGCTCACCAATGGATGTGAATGGGTGCCGTCAGAATGAGAGTCCAAACAGCTGATAAAAACATCACAATAATCCACAAGTAATCCACAGCACTCCAGTCCATCAGTTAACATCTGGAGAAGACAAAAGCTGAATCAAATCCAGCATTAAGACGTTTTTAACTAAAATACCATAGAGTCCATAAT
>NW_015664048.1:267678-272714 GCF_001515625.1 Sinocyclocheilus rhinocerous | reverse complement strand
TATATATAGTTTTCATTTTAGTTAAATTTTTAATTTTGTTGTGCTTTTTTTCATTTTCATTTTTTTAATATTTCTATATAGCATTCATTATTTATATTTCAGTTTTAGTTTGATTCATTTTAGTGTTCATTTTCATTTGAGTTTAATTTTTAGTAATTTTGTTATGTGCTTTTTTTCATTTTCATTTTTTTTATATTTCTATATAGCATTAATTGTTTATATTTCAGTTTTAGTTTGACTAATTTTAGTACTTCAACTTATTTTATTTCAGTTAATTGCAATTAATTAAATGAATAAAAATATTTAATTTATTGTTTAGGTTTTATATATTTTTATTTCAGTTACAGTTTAAGTTTTAGTTAATTTTTTAGTTTTTATTTGCTTCAGTTTAAATGTATTTGTTAGTTGCCAAGACAACCTTAACTTAGTTTATGTTTTTCATCTAATAATTATATTTTATTTCAGTTTAGAACAAAAACGTTTTAAATAGTTTTATTTCCAGTTAACGACAATAACCCAGCTCTAAATATTAAAATACGTTTGGAAAACAAAACTAGGGCCTTCAAATATTGCTGTGGACAGAGAAGAACCACTTTTTTATATTGTTTTATTTAAAAGAAAGGTTTTGGATGCTAAACCAAAAATGCACCGCTATACTAAACAAACACAGTGATGTTAACGATTACTAAGTGCATGTCCTGGTGCCACCATAAAAATGATAAATGCTTTTATCCCAAGCAACTTGCGATGCGCTTTGAAGTGCCGTCCTCGAGGACACGATAGTCACAGTTCATTTACTTGACCAGAGCTTCACCAAAACACCCGCATCAGGTCATGAGTCGCATGCGGGCTCGATGGTGGAGAAATTGTACAATACCAAACATAACAGCCAAAAGCACGTGGATTACTTGTGGATTATTGTGATGTTTTTATCAGCTGTTTGGACTCTCATTCTGACGGCACCCATTCACATCCATTGGTGAGCAAGTGATGCAATGCTACATTTCTCCAAATCTGACGAAGAAACAAACTCATCTACATCTTGAATGGCCTGAGGGTACATTTTCAGCTTTTAATTTGGTCATTTCACTTAATTTTATTGATTTTATTCTCCGCCATGGCACATGTAGTGTAAATATCTTGAGGGCAAACTGTTCTTCACGCCGTGCGTTTGTACATCCATGAGGAAATAGATAAAGTTTCCAAGAGTTTTCTGCCTCAACATGTCCTGATATCTCGAGCGGAGAGCAACCCTTCATAGTTTTACCGCAAATGAACAATGTTGCATTCAATAAAGGGCTTTCTTCTCGTAACATGCGAATGTTCCTACATTGTCGTCAGTGTGTCACTGCATGTGCAAACGCACATATTAAGAGCAAATAAACTTATCATGCAAAAGATTATTGCACAAAATCTGGGAAAGTTCAAGAAAAATATATTATATAATGCAGCAAAGAATCAGACGCTCAGTAAAGTCACAGAGATTTGCAAGAAAGTGTAAACCAACCAACCTGTTAGGCAACCAGCACTGACACATTTATTGATGTTTTACCGCTGTTAAACATTTGCACATTTTTGCACAACGATATCGAGCAATTACAGCAACCAAAACAGCTCTAGATTCACAAAGACAAGTTGTGAAATTTGTACTCAAGTGAATATTTCTCAGTCCGTTTCTGTACAGACACAAAACTTAAAGTTTTAAATACAAAATAAATAAATGACCCTATACTGGAGCATCCTAGCTAACAAATTTAGGTTATAAAAAGTTAGTTTTCTTGTCATGGTTATAACATTATTTAAAGGTTACAAAAACGTTTCTTACAACATTCTACTAACTTTATGTTCACCCAAAATTTAATGTGTTTTAAACATTTTTTTGTTTTGTTTTATACTCATATTCTAAGGGGCCGTTCACACAGAATGTGTATTTGTGTCTAAAAACGTGAGACGCGGCGCTCAGGAAGGTTTTTTTTTTAAAAAGCGCAGCGCAAAACGCCTCTTCAGTCATGTTACCGTCTAATAAAACAGTTGCCATGGCAACTTGCTACTGTAAACAAAAGCCGTGTGGTTGCTAAGGTGTTGCTATTCGGTTGCTAGGGTACTTGGGGTGGTTACTAGAGCGGTTGCTAGGGTACTCGGGATGGTTGCTAGGGTGTTGCAATGCGGTTGCTAGGGTACCCGGGGTGGTTGCTAAGGCGTTGCTCTGCAGTTGCTAGGTTACCCAGGGCAGTTGCTAGGGTGTTGCTATGCGGTTGCTAGGGTACCCAGGGCAGTTGCTAGAGTGTTGCTAAGCGGTTGCTAGGGTACCCGGGGTGGGTGCTAAGGCGTTGCTCTGCGGTTGCTAGGTTACCCAGGGCAGTTGCTAGGGTGTTGCTATGCGGTTGCTAGGGTATCCGGGATGGTTGCTAGGGTGTTGCTATGTGGTTGCTAGGGTACCCGGGGCTGTTGCTAAGGTGTTGCTATGCGGTTGCTAGGGTGTTGCTGTGCTGTACGCCTCCGGGGTCTTCTGATTGGTCCACTGTTTTGAAACTGACATTGATGAGCGGCGCTGCGTGTAAAAGTTGCAATTCTTTTAACTTGAAATGGTGTCTTAAAAATGCGAGACGCTGCAAAAGATGCGAGACATCTGTCTAGTGCATTTACGTAGAAAAACAATGTAAAAGTAGCGCATTGCAATGGAAAAACGCGTACGTTACAACAATGTAACGTTATTTGAACATTTATTTGTACTATTCTAAGAATGTTAACATGTCCAGTTTTTCTGATTAAAACGTTATAAATACAAATAACGTGGTCATTTTGAGAATGTTGTTATAAAAAAATTTCTCCTAACAAATGATGAGAATGTATATCAAATATTCATAAAGTTCTAAGAACGTTTCATAAACATTACTTTAAGAACATTTTGTCTTACTATTTATATAACTTACTAAAAAATGTTAGTGAAAGTTGTGAGAATGTTCTAGCAAGGTTCTCTCAAAGTTATCAACAAAGATTCCTCCAGTAAAGTTAATATAACCTTCGTTCAATATCTTTAATAACATTCACAAAACATTAGCATAAAAATGTTATTCATACATCACTCATGGAACGTTTATTCTGAAACCTTTTAGTTGCACGTTCGTCTAACATTTTTTTAAACATTATTAATACTTGTTTCAGAACGTTCATTCAAAAGTAACGTTCCTTTAATATTTGCAAAACGCTAAAATAGAATGTTCGGTTGCTAGGGTACCCGGGGCTGTTGCTAAGGTGTTGCTATGCGGTTGCTAGGGTGTTGCTGTGCTGTACGCCTCCGGGGTCTTCTGATTGGTCCACTGTTTTGAAACTGACATTGATGAGCGGCGCTGCGTGTAAAAGTTGCAATTCTTTTAACTTGAAATGGTGTCTTAAAAATGCGAGACGCTGCAAAAGATGCGAGACATCTGTCTAGTGCATTTACGTAGAAAAACAATGTAAAAGTAGCGCATTGCAATGGAAAAACGCGTTCTGTGTTTACGGCCCCTGAGAACGTTATTGTTGTCCTGTTTAACGTTGATTTTAATGTTATTTAAAGGTTACAAAAACGTTTCTTACAACATTCTTCTAACGTTATTTTGACCAACAATGTAACGTTATTTGAACATTTATTTGTACTATTCTAAGAATGTTAACATGTCCAGTTTTTCTGATTAAAACGTTATAAATACAAATAACGTGGTCATTTTGAGAATGTTGTTATAAAAAAATTTCTCCTAACAAATGATGAGAATGTATATCAAATATTCATAAAGTTCTAAGAACGTTTCATAAACATTACTTTAAGAACATTTTGTCTTACTATTTATATAACTTACTAAAAAATGTTAGTGAAAGTTGTGAGAATGTTCTAGCAAGGTTCTCTCAAAGTTATCAACAAAGATTCCTCCAGTAAAGTTAATATAACCTTCGTTCAATATCTTTAATAACATTCACAAAACATTAGCATAAAAATGTTATTCATACATCACTCATGGAACGTTTATTCTGAAACCTTTTAGTTGCACGTTCGTCTAACATTTTTTTAAACATTATTAATACTTGTTTCAGAACGTTCATTCAAAAGTAACGTTCCTTTAATATTTGCAAAACGCTAAAATAGAATGTTCCCCAAATGTTTTTCTAACGTTTGCATAACCAAGAAACAATGTTTTAAACCAAGCAAAGCCCAACTACAGACTTCTTGCAAAGTTTAAAATAAGAAAACCATTACGAAACACAAAACAATAGCCTCATAATTGAGTGTTTCTGTAGTGTTTAAAAAAAAATCATAGTTTGAAGGCCAAACGTTTGCCAGACATTCTGAACTAGATGTTTTAAGCCAACATACAGAGAAAACAAGCATTAAACGCGCATTAAAAGCATGTGACAACTAGCCCCGGTCTGCTCCACAGACGCGTTGAGAGCAGCGGTTTTACGTAAACTGTGTTTCTGCGTTAAATGCGTGATCGAGCTCTTACCCACGCAGTCTGTAGAGTTTGCGCACATGTCTGTCGCCGTCACGCAGCCGTGCCTCATTTGCGTTAGTCATTAGATTTGCGTTTCCAGCAGAGTTCAGAGCGTTTGGAGGCGTAAGATGAGAAAACGCGCACTAAGGAAAGTTCCCAGTCATTAAGCAGAGCGCGCGCTGTCCTGAAACACGGAGCGAGTCACGTGACACGACTTCACAACATCGTGGCTTATTATACAGTCACTTTAGTTTGTCATTTGAAAAATTAGATTTTATAATTTAGCATTTATTTTCATTCTGTTTTACTGATAGTGGTCTTAATACAATGACATATATTATTTGTATTTTTTATTTTATTTTATTTTATATTAATGATTAAATATTTTAATAATTAGGCTACAATTATTATTTCATTGTTTCGTTGATTTTTTTATTATATATATATATATATAACTCAGTTTTTAACAATTTTCAAAAATCATGTTTTTTTCATTGTGCATTCCAATTAATCTCAATCAAACTGCAGTTGGGTTATTTTGATTAGGCTAAAAAATAACTAACACTA
>NW_015664048.1:260839-263339 GCF_001515625.1 Sinocyclocheilus rhinocerous | reverse complement strand
ACACACACACACTCACACATACACACACACACACACGCACACACACACACACACACTCACACATACACACACACACACACGCACACACACACACACACACTCACACATACACACACACACACACACACACACAGATGTCTTGTATATTGTCTCCTGAAAAATCGATCAGCATTGGTCAGATTCGATTGGTATTTGTCTGATGAGAGTTAGGAGGAATGTTAAAGGCTTCTGTTCAGATAAACCACTCAAAAACAAGGCTTGAAAACAAGCATGCAAGTCGTTTTCCTTGTAAACACAAACTCTGTGAGTGTCTTGCTCTGGGAAAGTGGTAAACACGATCTAGAACAACATTCACAGGCCGATCAGAGAGAGAAAGTGTTGATTTCATTGCTCACAGTTTGATCTTTCATGCTGAGGTCTCAGTTACGCCTCATTTAAGTGTCCGCTTGGCTCAAATGTTTCTTCTACAAGTCCTTAGGATAAATAAACAACAGGAGACACAAATGAGTCAATAATTCTCATACAGAATGTTTGAGTTCATATTACTGGAGTCTTTTTCCTCAGGGAAAACATCTGAGAAGCAAGATATAATAAAGAGATCTCAGTTTTCTTTCCCAGGTAACAAAGTTATAAAAACGTTGTGGGAAAATTGTTTTGAAATATTTCTAAAATACTCAAATATCCAGTTTTCTTGCCGTGATTATAACGTTCACCTAAATATAACGTTTTTTGAATGTTTATTTTTAATATTCTAAGAATGTTAAAAATGTCCATTTTTTTTGTTGTTGTTGTGATTAGAACGTTATTTAAATGTTGCAAAAATGCTCCTTACAACATTCTACTAACTTTTTAACCAAAATATAACATTATTTGAATGTTTATTTTTATATATTCTAAGAATCTTAAAATGTCTAGTTTTCTTGTCATGATTAAAACGTTATTTAACAGTTACAAAAAAAATTCTAAGTGTTCTACTAACTTTATTTTCACCCAAAATATAACGGTACTTGAACGTTTATTTTTTATATTTTAAGAACGTTAATAAGTATAGTTTTCTTGTTGTTATTAGAATGTTATTTAAAGGTTACCCAAAATATAAAATTACTTGAATGTTTTTTTTTTATATTCTAAGAACGTTTTCTCTCAACATTATGGCAACGTTCATCAAGCACAAAAACATCATTCTGAGAAAGTTGATCTCAGAATGTTCCCTTTCAGTCGGTCACTCTCGACGTCACGTCGGATGACCGACGAAATTGGGATCTCGCTTAGAGGGACCAATCTACTTCGAGTGTAAACTAAACGAGCCAATGCACATTGGCATGCGATTATTGCATCCAGCTGCTGCTGATCACAGCGTGAGTATAAGTAGGCAGCAGATGCAGCGCATATTCAGCTTTTCGCTTCGGAGCCGAGCGATCACATCGTTCTGCTCCTGACTACTCTACTGAGAGAAGAAGACTGAACGTGTTCAGTGCGCTCTTGGAGAGCTCTTCGTGTTGGCGGTACGGCGCTTCAGCGGTGGTGGTTTCCCGTGTCGAGTGGGTTGCACACAACAGGCTGCACTACCCCTGTGTGTGTTGCAGACGGCCATCTCCCCTGTGCGCTTCAGCACGCTAAAAGAGCTAAACCTGGTATGCATTGCACCTGCTGCCTTATTATACTCACGCTGTGATCAGCGGCAGCTGGATGCAATTATTGCATGCTAATGTGCATTGGCTCGTTTAGTTTACACTCGAAGTGGATTGGTCTCTCTAAGCGAGATCCCAATTCGTCGGTCATCCGACGTGACGTCGAGAGTGACCGACTGAAAGGGAACGTCTCGGTCACGTATGGTAATCCTCGTTCCCTGAAGGAGGGAACGGAGACGTCACGTCCCGTCGCCACAGCTCCTGTACCACCGCTGAGCGGCCGGGTCACCGTCTCGGCTCCTCAGCGAAAACCTGAATATGCGGTGCATCTGCTGCCTACTTATACTCACGCTGTGATCAGCAGCAGCTGGATGCAATAATCGCATGCCAATGTGCATTGGCTCGTTTAGTTTACACTCGAAGTAGATTGGTCCCTCTAAGCGAGATCCCAATTTCGTCGGTCATCCGACGTGACGTCTCCGTTCCCTCCTTCAGGGAACGAGGGTTACCATACGTAACCGAGACGTTTTCTCTTAACGTTATGAGAATGTACAGTCAAACCAAAAATTATTCAGACAGCAGATATCATTTTTTATATTTTTTTAGTGGGTGCAGGACACTATAGTTCATTTATGTAAGTGAGGATAGCAAAATATTACATACAAAGATTCTTCATACAGTGGACTACCAGTAAAATTTGACAGATATTTGAAAAATATTCAGACACTTTGAGCTGAGCATGTTTTGCTGAAGTGTTATTCTTTAATTGCTAATGCGATCTTTTTACACCACAGACTGAACAGAATGAAGCACTGCTTGGTAATTAGTTGAGCTAAATTGGTTTTATCTAATTGTGTTCTTAAATTTAA
>NW_015664048.1:260137-260459 GCF_001515625.1 Sinocyclocheilus rhinocerous | reverse complement strand
ATCTAATTGTGTTCTTAAATTTAACAGCTGACAGCTATTCAACAGAATTCATTACATACCTTTCTATCAAAGTTATCTGACATTATCAAGATGAGTTTGTTCTGACACAGTTTAACTCTGAGCTCTTCTCATATTTTAGTAGTTTTCTAAAGTATAGCCAATAAACTGTGATATGTGAGAGATGTTGAAGCTGTCTGAATAAATTTAGTTTTGACTGTATATCAGATATGAGTAAAGTTATAAGAATGTTCCATAAACATTACTTTAAGAACATTTTGTCCTATCATTTACATAACTTTAAAAAAAAAAAATTAAAGTTGCA
>NW_015664048.1:253467-257062 GCF_001515625.1 Sinocyclocheilus rhinocerous | reverse complement strand
GGAGACGTCACGTCCCGTCGCCACAGCTCCTGTACCACCGCTGAGCGGCCGGGTCACCGGCTCGGCTCCTCAGCGAAAACCTGAATATGCGGTGCATCTGCTGCCTACTTATACTCACGCTGTGATCAGCAGCAGCTGGATGCAATAATCGCATGCCAATGTGCATTGGCTCGTTTAGTTTACACTCGAAGTAGATTGGTCCCTCTAAGCGAGATCCCAATTTCGTCGGTCATCCGACGTGACGTCTCCGTTCCCTCCTTCAGGGAACGAGGGTTACCATACGTAACCGAGACGTTTTCTCTTAACGTTATGAGAATGTACAGTCAAACCAAAAATTATTCAGACAGCAGATATCATTTTTTATATTTTTTTAGTGGGTGCAGGACACTATAGTTCATTTATGTAAGTGAGGATAGCAAAATATTACATACAAAGATTCTTCATACAGTGGACTACCAGTAAAATTTGACAGATATTTGAAAAATATTCAGACACTTTGAGCTGAGCATGTTTTGCTGAAGTGTTATTCTTTAATTGCTAATGCGATCTTTTTACACCACAGACTGAACAGAATGAAGCACTGCTTGGTAATTAGTTGAGCTAAATTGGTTTTATCTAATTGTGTTCTTAAATTTAACAGCTGACAGCTATTCAACAGAATTCATTACATACCTTTCTATCAAAGTTATCTGACATTATCAAGATGAGTTTGTTCTGACACAGTTTAACTCTGAGCTCTTCTCATATTTTAGTAGTTTTCTAAAGTATAGCCAATAAACTGTGATATGTGAGAGATGTTGAAGCTGTCTGAATAAATTTAGTTTTGACTGTATATCAGATATGAGTAAAGTTATAAGAATGTTCCATAAACATTACTTTAAGAACATTTTGTCCTATCATTTACATAACTTTAAAAAAAAAAAATTAAAGTTGCAAGAACCTGGGTTCCTACTGATGTATACGATGTTCTCCAGGTTCAACCGACGTGAGAAAGTAAAACACAAGGCCTTCAATTCACACCAGGTTCTGATCAAGCCGCATATTAAAACAGTCTGTCCCCCCTAATATGTGTGAAGGAGACGCATTTGCATATTAAATGAGTAATTCTGTCTGTTAGTGACCTGTTAACTTCATCTGTTTCTCATTATTATTCCATTATCACAATGCATTCATCTCCTGACGCCCTGGAAAACGGCATATCAGTGAGTTCCTGCTGAAAACAAATGTTTCTCACAAACCAGCTCTGAATCATTTGGCCTCATGAGTGTGGTTTTTGTGTTTTATTTCTACCTTTGCTGCTTGCAAAATGCATCAGAACCTATAAATGAATACATGTTGAGTGAGTCAGCCACATGATGCTGTGTGTGTGTCGTAATGATGAAGTCTGGACGCGATAAACACACGTGTGCATTGGTATGTGTGCGTTACTTTTTCCAGACAGTTTTCAAACATTCATTTTGAATGATGACTTACAATCATCAGGACCACGACTCCCGTCATCCACCGACAAATAGAAGAAGATTTACAGATGTTCTGGTGTAAAAGCCTTAGAAAGACAATATACACACAAATAAAGCAATGAAACAGACTGATAGTGAATTCATGTAAACAGATAACTCAATGTAGTCAGATTCAAGAGACTGCAGGGAAAAGCATTATTGTTTTTATGCACTGGTCACTTTTGACATTTGGCTTTTCATAGCATGTTGTTTCAAACTAGTGGAAAGAAAACATCACAAATAAACTTTTAACTGTTTATTGTATTGCATTTTATCTATTCGCATCTGTAGATTTCAATTCCAGTGCATGTCTTTAAAGGTTTTTTCTCCACTTCAGCAGCACTTACATACACCAAAACTTAGAGTTTTATTCCTCTCTATATTCTGAAGGCTTTTATAGAAGGGTTTGTTTGTATGCCATTCACATGTTTTTTTATTGCACTTTATATATTTATGTATATTGATTTCAATTATAATGCATATCTTTAAAGGCCATTTTCTCAAAATTAGTTTTTTCTCCACCTCAGCAGCACTTACATACACCAAAACTTAGAGTTTTATTCCTCTCTATATTCTGAAGGCTTTTATAGAAGGGTTTGTTTATAAACCATTCGCTTGTTTTTTATTTCTTTACATTTTATTCCTAAAAACAGTAACAAAACAGTTGACAGTATTTCCTGATTTATAGAGTGATAAAAAAAGAAATCCAAAATCCCTTCTATAAAAACCTTTAACTCTAATATGTCAACAAAATCAAACACAAATCTTGAACATGGCTTTATCCAATGTTCAGGAAAATTGTGCAAATTAGTTCATATTTATACAATAATGCCCCATTTTCATATTTAAACATAATATTTCTAAAAACTAATTCAAAAAAATGTTTGCAATTCTTAATGTAATCAGTCAACTGGGTAATTATAGTGAAATGTATTAGTTAAATTTTTTACCCTATTTACCTGGGGTGTCTTTTACACAAAACATTTACAGTGTATATTCATATACCATGGTACGTAAAGGTGGTCCAAAAATGTATATTTTATTGAAATGCAATGGTACTTTGATAAATACCATGCTATATATATTCTTAAAGGGCACTTCAAAATACATAAAGGCATTACCAAATTATACTAAACATTTTAATATATATCATTGTCCTCTGATATATACCATGTTACTGACTGATTGCATTATATTCCCAAAAATAATATGGTGAAAATAAAACAAGGTAAATTAATGGCAATACCACAGTATGTTTGTATAGTTATGGTATTTTAGTTTTATCAAACACACTTGTCTGTGCAACTGTATTACCTGAAATATTTTGTCTAAGAAAAGACAGAAATGTCATCTTCAAATGGAAGTAGATTTAGTGTAAATGCATCTGAAAAACAAATACATACTGAAAAAAAAACCAATAAATACACAAATAAAGTAATGCAACAGACTCGTAGTAAATTAATGTGCACATGTAGTCAAGTGGATTCAGACATATTAAATCATATTTTTGACTTTTACACATGTTATGTGTATATTCCTACTATGGTACTGTAATGTGGTCCAAAAAGGTAGGCTATATTTTATGGAAATGCAATGGAAAAAAGGTACTTTAAAGTATATACACTACCATATACATATCAAAATACTATATATTTTAATGCATATCACTGTCCTTTGATATACTGTATATAGCCTACCATGATACTGACTTATGTTGTATTCACAAAAAATGTTATGGTTAAAATTAGATGTAATTATACTGACATAGCTACATAAACATCGTGTGTGCAATCGTATTATCTGAAAGTTTAGCCTATAAGAAAAGACAGAAACTCTTATATCAGAATACACACACACCTCTTCGCTCATTATAAGACGAGGTTCCTGTCGGTTTCTCCTCGTGAATGCGTCCATAATATCTTCTGTTATCACCTCATGATGAAATGCAAAGAGCTCGTGATCGATTGATGATCGATTCCCATTCTCGGCGGATGCGCGAGCGCAGGTGTGAAGCACCATCAGCATGAAAATAACACACCTCACACACACACACACACACACGCGCACACACACACACACACCCTCCCGCCCAACCA
>NW_015664048.1:234630-247791 GCF_001515625.1 Sinocyclocheilus rhinocerous | reverse complement strand
CACACACACCTCACAAACACACACACACACACGCACACACACACACACGCACACCTCACACACACACACACACACACACACACCTCACACACGCTCAAGCACCTCGTGTGTACCTGTGAACTCACTTCGGAAACGCTAATACACACACAGACCATTTGCTGTGTATATTGTGATGTTTAGTTCTGTCTCACATGTCTGTTAACGGAGCATAAAGAGACTATAACACATACACACCCAGGACCGTGAGAAACCTCATTACCAGAGTGCGTCGAATGCATTATACATACATTGTACAAATGAAAATGTAATAGGCCTAGTTATAAATGATAATAAATAATAAAATAAACAAATAAAAATAAATAAATAAATGGCTAATATGATAATATTTTTTGTTTTTGAATTAAATATGTATAATCGTTTAATATAGCTTAAATAAAATGCATTATATAAATATATACAACTTAAACTATAATAATTTTAAATTATAATAAATAATAATAAATAAAATAATATTGAAAAAATCGAATATAATAATACAAATTAAATAAAACAACCCTTTTTTGTTATTGAATTAAACAAATTATAATCGTTTAATATAGCTTAAATAAAATGTATAATATAAATGCACAACAATTCAACTATAATAGTTATACATTATAGTAAATAATAATACAATAATAATTTTAAAAAAAATTACAGGCGAATATAATAATAATAATAATAATAATAATAATAAAATTAAAGGAAATAAGACAAAATTATATTTAAGTTACAGCTTTTTGTTATTGAATTTAAAATGTATAATCGTTTAATTTCGCCTAAATAAAATGTATTATATAGATGTCTAGAAATTCAACTAACGATTCTACATTATAATAATAATTAACAATAAAATAATAATAATTAAAAAATAATAGGCTAATATAATAAAAATGTAATAAATCAACACAACATTATAATTCAGTTATAATTTTTGTTATAGAATTTAAAATGTATAATTGTGCAATATAGCCTAAATAAAATGTATTAAATAAAAATATACAATTTCGTAAAAATATAATTTTGCAAATTTTATATATATATTTTTTTTCATAAATGTCAACGTATTGTAATTAATTCGAGCGACTTATTTATTAGAGACTCTTATTATTTAAGAAAACCGAACATTCCGAAACTTTTTACGCAAATCCAACGCGCGCGCATCAAAATACGTGCCTCGCACACATCTTAGGGTTCGTGTAGCTCTATTTATCTGTAATCTCGCAAGAGAAAAGAGCACAAGCTGGATCTTTCTGCCTTGTGTTCCCTGCTGGCGTTTATTGCGCGTCTTTCTCATGTAGAGCGTCTTCTATAGCCGCGTTTAACATCTGCATGGCGGGAAGGCCGCGGGGAACCGCGAGGTTTCCGGATCACTGATATATGACTTTATTATTTTGTTATTTTATTATTCCATTAGCCTATTCGCCATCATTTAGAGCCTTTCAAATCCCGCGGAGGGGAAATGACCCCATAGCCACATACAGAGAGGGGGGTCCTCAACAAACCTGCGTGATTTACAGTACAGATTATTGTTAATTATTAGTAATATTATCATGACTGTCTTTAAATTTAAAGGGAAAGTGTCCATATTTATATCCGATTGACGTCATCCTGCTAACAAGGAGTTATGAGCAAAAATTCTTCCAGTAGCGTTAATAAAACGTTATCTGGTCTTTAATAATGTTCTAAAAATATTAGCACAAAAACATCATTTGTGGAACTTTTTTTAACGTTACTCTAACGTTCAGAGAACATTCAAATGTAACGTTAGCAAAATGATCAAATGTAACGTTCCGACGATGTTCGAAAAGCCAAAAACAAACATTTTCAAAACATTCTAAAAAAAAAAACTGTATCTTCAGAGAACATTCAAAAATAACGTTTATATAACGTAAAAAGGGAACTTTAGCAAAACGTTCTTAGAATAAAAACATTATTTACACATATTTCATGGAACTTTACGGGGAAATGTTTAAAATCTAACATTACGACGAAACGTTCAGAAAACATTTAAAAGTAACATTCAAATCATAAAATGGAATGTTTCTTTAATGTTCAAATAAACAAAAAAAAACCCACAAAATTTTAAAAACTGGATGTTACCAGAACATTCACAAATAATGTTTTAATAACGTAAGGACAACATTTATGTTAGCTGGGAAAGTTTAGCCTTTTATTAAAAACAACAATGATATGAAAGGAAATCAATTGACAAATAAAAGCATTGATCTTTTGCGTCATAAATGCACTTTGTATTATTTTAAGTGCTTGTTTTTAACTTCAAACATCAAAGATGAAACCAGCAAACTTCAATGAGTTTAGTCTCATCATCAAAACCCCATTAAAGCCTTTATTTCCAACGTTTTTTGGCTTCTCTGAAGACTTAGTGAGGGAAATATAATTGCTTTTGGTTCCTCATTGTTCTTCTCACAGAAAGGCCCTGGTTCTTCTCAGGGTGCATTCAGTGAGTTACTTGTGGAGGAAGTCTTGAGAAATAAAGGACTCCCCACTCAGCCTTTGATTTAAGCAGGGGGCTGATGGATGCTGAAGCACATTAAAATGTGAATCATGGAGCAGCGAGGCCCAAACCAGGGGCCTGGAGACACAACAACAGTCCAGCTCTCCGGCGCTAAGAGATGCACTCAATGCTGGCTGCATAATTGTCTCTGTAAATGTGTAAAAATACAATTAAAATCTACACTTTTCAATATAAAGAGTGTTCAGTTGTTCTTTGGGTTCAGCAGTATGTGGTTCTTGAGTTGCTGTAGGGTTATTTGGAGGCTAAAAAGTTTAAATGTTCCATTACAGGCCATTCAGAATTATGTTTTGCCTTTTTAAGCACCAGAACTTTTTTTTTTTTTAAACGATCAGAACTTCTTTGTGGATCTTAAGTGTTTTATAGTTTATCAAACTAATATGGGTTCTAGTCTTTTTTATCAGATTGCCTGTTTGATGCATCCATCTTTAACCTCTAAATTAAGAATTACAGAATTTATAATAATATAAAATTATATAAAATCATCCAATTTAATTTTTTACAATACATTTATATTATTATGTATTATTTTTTATTTATTTTGTTTCCCAACAGAATGCTTGTGGTGAAAATGTGTTTGAGAAAAACGGCAAAAAAGCTATTGCAAACATTGTACTCTTGTTATAAAAGGCAAATTAAATATTAAATATTTTGTAATTTTTTGTTATTTTAATTGATTTTGTTTCCCAACAGGCTTGTGATAAATATTTACTTGGGAAAAAAAGTAAAAAAAATAAAATAAATAATAATAAAATGTATTGCAAACATTGTACTCTCGTTATAAAAAGCAAATTAAATTTTAATTATTTTTATTTTTAATTATTTTAATTGATTTTGTTTCCCAACAGGCTTGTGGTGAATATTTACTTGGAAAAAAAGGGCAAAAAAGCAATAAAATAAAATAAAAAGTATTGCAAACATTGTACTCTTGTTATAAAAAGCAAATTAAATAAACGTAAACACTTGGTTAAATACAAAAGCATTAGTCCACAACTATATTTATCGTTATCATCATTATTGATAATATCTATGTCTCCATTATGATATTTTCATGGATTTTCAAGACGGAAAGAGAAACTAAACGATTGATTGCACGAGCGGAAAAGACGCCAGCCAGAGAATCAAAGCGCGCAGAAGCGTGTAAAGTGACTGAGATCATTCACAAGTGCTGGTGCATGTGTATTAAACGCTTTTGGGGCTCTGAGGATCCGCCCCGTCCGCCCCTCCTCACAAACACCGGATAAAACCGGGAGCCGCGCCGACACGACTCGATCGAGAGAACTGTATTTATTTGGTTTCTGAGGGATGGAGGCGCCGCGAGTGCTGTGGATTCTGGGCTGCGCCTGCATCGCATCGGCTCTGGGTTCGAGACTCAAGACCCCCGCGTTACCCATCCAGCCAGAGACGGAACCCATGCTGTCGAAAGGCTTGTCCGGTAAGAGATACAACCAACAGCATTTTAACCTCCGAAGAGCGATATAACTCAACCGAAGAACCTTATACGCACTCTAAAAACCCAACTTTGGGTCAAATATGGACTGGAATAAATTTGTACATTACATTTTTAGTCCATATTTGACCCAAAGTGGTCTTTATCCAGAACCGTTTTTGAGTTGCTATCTGGTTCTTTGGAAGCTTAAGTGTGTTTTGATGTTTCATTATTGGTTCTTCAACACTTTAAAGCACCAGATGCAACAAAACCCGATTGGATTCCAATAAGAACCTTTATTTTTGATTCTAAATATGAAGGAAAACTCTTGTTTTGATCGGAATAAGCAGGTTTTGTTTAAAAAAAAAAAAAAAAAAATTTGCATTTAGAGCCAAAAGCCTCCAAAAATAACTTCATTTTCTAGTTCTAACCATCAATGCATCTGTTTCAATGCTTTAATGTTTCATTATTAGCTCTTTAAAGCACCAGATGCAACAAAACCCGATTGGATTCCAATAAGAACGTTTATTTTTGGTTCTAATGAATGCATATGGAGGGGAAAACTCTTCTTTTGATAAGAGCAAGCAGGTTTTGGTTGCATTTAGAACCAAAAGCCTCCACAAATAACTTTATTTTCTAGTCTTTTAGAAAACTAATCAATGCATCTGGTGTTTTAAAGAAGATAGATACCGAAACAGTGATCTGAAGAGCTTTAATAATCCATTAATAGAGATGTTTTGGACAGAACCGACATAATACAACAGTATTTTAATCTCCAAAGAGCAATATACAGTAACTGTTGAGTTGCTATGGTTCTTTGGAGGCTTTCATTATTGGTTCTTCAACTCTTTAAAGCACCAGATGCAATAAAACCCAACTGGATTCCAATAAGAACCTTTATTTTTGTGTTCTAATGAGTGCATATGAAGGAAAATCTCTTCTTTTGATCATGATTAGGTTGCATTTAGAGCCAAAAGCTCTAAGTTCTTCAGAAAACCATCAATGCATCTGGTGTTTTAAAGAACATAGACACCAAAAACACTTTAATCATCTGTTAATAGAGATGTTTTGGACAGAACCAACATAATATATCCGTGTTTTGATCTCCAAAGAAGAATAGAGTTGTAAAGGTTCTTTTCAAGAACGTTTTTGGCTGTAAAGAGTTCATGATTTGCTATATTGTCCTTTGGAGGCTAATTCAGTTTTTGGTGACCCATCATTGGTTCGTCAGCTCCTTAAATGCTATTTTAAAGAACGATATCGTATAACAAGCAATAAAGCCATTTGGATTCCAATCAGAACCTTTATTTCTGGTTTTAATGAGTGCATATGATGGTCTTTTGTTGGTTTGGTTGTTTTGTTGCAATTTGCAATTAGAGCCAAAAACCTAGAAAACCATCAATGCATCTGATGTTTTAGCCAACATAAGAATCTCCGAAGAACCAGATAAACACTATGACTTACCACAGAGACTTTGATGCAATGGCAATGGCATTTATTATGATTTACCTCCGTTTATGACAGTTTACGTGCGTGTCTTTGAAAGTGTGTTTAGCTTAACAATAAATTGTTTAATAGTCTCGCTTTATAAAGGGAGGCCGACCTCATTCCAGATGCAATACACGGCCAAATTGACTCGAATCTCTCATTCTCTCTTCAAAACAAAGCCGAGGAGATGTTTTGGTTCCCAGCGCTGAATGTGATCTCGTTTTAGTTGGAGTTCTTGAAGGTTTGAAGCTGATTTGTACACATTCTCAGTAAACGTCTGGAGGTCTCCTCACGCTGCTCTTGTTTATTGTCTCAATCAGGTTGCTCCTTCGGTGGCCGCTTTTATTCGCTGGAAGACACGTGGCATCCAGATCTCGGAGAGCCGTTCGGTGTGATGCACTGCGTTATGTGTCACTGCGAGCCGGTAAGACCTCAAACACACACTGCATTTCATAACTGAGGAAGCTTTCAACATTGAGAGTGTGGTGTTGTTGTAGACAAAAAAATAGTTTTTCTTTAAATGTGAATGTATTTTGTTTTTATTTAAACATGCAAAATATATGTTTAAATACTTTAAAAATTCTAATGATATTTTATCATTTAAAAAAAAAATCTATTTAAAAAAAATATATTGGTATTTTATATCCTTTGAAACATTTTAAATATATTTAAATTAAAAAAATATATTTTTATATGATTTTATATAAATTTAATATTTTAACATATCTTTTATATATTTAGAAAATTTTATTTTTTGTCACATGGGATGCAACATTAATTTTAAATTGCATATTATTTTAAATAATTATTTTTTAAATATTACTTTTATTTTATACGAATTTTATATTTAATATTTTTTTGTATATTTTGAAATATATTTGTCATATGAGATGCAACATTCATTTTAAATTGTATATTATTTTAAAATATTATTTTTAAACTGTTTATCATTTTATACAAATTTGATAATTTTATATTTTAATATATTTTTGTATATTTTGAATAAAAAAAGAATTGTGCCACATGGGATGCAACATTAAAATTGTGTTATTTTAAATAATCATTTTAAAATTTTTTTTTATTTTTTTATATGATTTTGAAACTTTATATATAAACGTAATATTTTAATATATTTTTTATGTTTTTTTTTTTTTGCCACATAGAATGCAACATCGACACTTGTAGAACTAAACCGAATCAACACTGAATTGAACGGAGCTGAATAATGACTCTGTTGTCTTCTGTAGAGCCGTTTAAAGCTGAATCAAATTCATTTCATAATCGTTGCATTTAACATTTTCCTGCTTATTATTACGTTTCTCTCTCTCCCCGAGCAGCAGAGGAGCCGGCGAGGCAAGGTGTTTGGGAAGGTGAGCTGCAGGAATATGAAACAGGACTGTCCCGATCCGACCTGTGACGATCCGGTCTTGCTTCCAGGACACTGCTGCAAAACATGCCCAAAAGGTTCTGCAAACGGTGAACAAATGGAAACACAGTCCAGCGTTTTTGGAATGCCACACTGTTATACGGGAAAAAGTGTGTGTGTGTGTGTCTCGCAGACAAACGGAGTGATAAATGGCGGCGAGTGTGGATTGATGGTCTGCTTCGGTGTAATTGCACTCATGTTTATGGATGCCGGTCCGTGTAGAACATTGGCTCTATTGTGCGTTCTACGATCTTTCTGACATCATGCATCTTGGTTTCCGTGGTTACAGGCGACTCGGGGAGAAAGGAGGCGGAGTCTCTGTTTGAGTTCTTCCATGAGAAAGACGACGACTTGCACAAGTCCTACAACGACAGATCCTACATCAGCTCTGAAGAGAACAGCAACCGAGACAGCGCCACCGGTGAGACTCCCTCACAATGCATTCAAAATCAAAATCTTATAAAACAGTCATAACTTCATATTTTCAAACTGAAGCCATACTGAATCTGATCAGCAGCTAAAAAAAGTTACCATGTTATTTTTGCATTTACCCTTTTTTATTAATTAATAAATTGAGAAATGTCAAATTACTCATGAACCACACTGAACAAACTATGGTGCAAAATTCATATATATTTTTGTCAATATTGGTGAGAAATTTCATATGAATATATCATTGTATGAAATTTATACAAACATATAACCTGAGAATTATCGGTGTTAACCCAGTTGGAATGAATGGAATTTAATTAAATCCCTTTGAACTTATATCTCACGACGAGTGCTCAAAAACAGTCCAAATGTATTAAATCTACATATTTATTTCTAACAAAACAACATAATTATAACTCTGAATAATTTTTTTTAAACAAAATGAATCTGTTTTACTTGCATAAACATTTACTTTGGGGTGCAAAAAGTGATTTTTGATGCTGCAGTAGTTTGTCAACATATATATATATTAATGTTTATCAACAAAATTCAGTCCCAAAAGTGTGTGAGATATGAAGAAAAGGCTAGATATATTTTTACAAAAGTTTTGACACTAATATAGCTTCAGAGACTATTTCAAAGTTTTGAATGTTACCGCGCTATAACTGCATTTACCCATTTTTTATTAATTAAAAAATGGAGAAATCTCAAATTACTCATGAACCACACTGTAAAAACGGTGATGCAAAATTTATATATATTTTTGTCAATATTGGTGAGAAATTCTATATGAATATATCATTGTATGAAATTTATACAAACATATAACCTGAGAATTATCGTTGTTAACCCAGTTGGAATGAATGGACTTTAATTCTTTGAATGTATAACTCATGATTGTTTAAAAACTGGTCCAAATTCATGAAACCTACATATTTATTCTAACAAAACAACATAAACAAACAAACTTAATAAACTTATTTTACCTGCATAAATCTTTACTTTCAGATAAAACATTGATGAATTTTTAATGCTGCAGGTTCATCAGTTGACGTACATATTCATGTTTATCAACAAAATTCAGTCCCAAAAGTGTGAGAGATATGAAGACACTAATATAACTTCATAGATATTTTTACTAAAGTATTTTTGACACCAAATGGTGCTCCATACATACACGGGTCAAAAATGACCCGAGCACGAAATGTTTATTATCTCTTAAAAAACAATGATAAAAAATCCGAAAAAAATAAAGGATGTGTATTTTGAGGGTCTTAAAGCATATGCAAAGTTTCAATCGCTTGCTAAAAACTATGCATTGTTTACACATTTCTATGCATTTCTTCCGAATACGTTATGAGTGTTAAATCATTGTCCGAGTATGATTAACCTGAGTTATTGTTGAACAGATTTTGTGGCTGTACTCACGGGTGCGAGGGACTCCAGCGGCGTCGCTCGAGCCAGATTCACTCTCACTCGGACGAGCCTGACCTTCTCCATCACGTTCCAGAGGTAACACTCACACCAGAGCAGATGTGAGGGCCATCACAATCCTCCGCCGCTCACTTTACACGTGTGCTTGTCTCTTAGGATGAACCGGCCGAGCCTCATCACCTTCCTGGACTCCGATGGAAACACTGCGTTTGAGTTCAGAGTCCCGCCGGCCGATACAGATATGGTGAGTTATTATCGGTAATTAAAACCAGAAGAAAAAAAAACATTTTTGTTACTAAATGTTAACTGAAAATAAATAAAAAACTTAATATAAATATAATATAAAGTTAAATAATATATATATTTTTTAAAATTCTGTTTCAGTCTCTGCAAAGGTGCCGGTCCGAGTGAAACTGTTGTACCGTCAGCATCTGCTGAGAGAAATACGAGCAAACATCTCTGCAGACGTGAGTTAAGTTTTACTGATCGAAATGAATATTAATGAAACAGAATAACGAGAGGAACGCATGTGTCTGTAGGACTCTGACTTGGCTGAAGTCCTGGCCGATCTGAACAGTCGTGAACTCTTCTGGTTGTCCCGCGGACAGCTGCAGATCTCGGTGGAAACAGAAGGTCAAAACCCTCGTCAGATCTCCGGAAACATTTCTGGCAAGAGATCATGTGACAGTAAGTGCAGCCAATCGTCAACAATCTCCTCGTTAACACATAAACCAGCGTGAAGAGACATGAACGGCTTTGGACAGTTTTCTTTCCTGTGCTGACAAATGTATTAATATTTTATTTTATATATTACATATTATATTATATTTTATAAATATTTTAATATTTTATTTAATTTTATTAATTTAAAAAAATATATATATATATATAATAATTTTAGAATGCCAACATTTATTTGTTTTTGATATATAAGATAAAATACTGATAATTAAAAAATCAATAAAATACAGGAAACATCAACAACTAACTTATAAATAACCCCATTAATACACAAATCACCTTAATTTGTACTGTTATATATTACAAAAATTAAATAAGACAAAAACAACACTTTAACAGGAAATTTTGTTGTAAATATTAAAGATTTAATTTAAAATTGTAACAACTAGGCTTCTATAGGCTAGTTTAATCATCTTTTAGTAGCACACTATCGTACAGTGAGCTCAAAGCTGAACTAAATGACAGCAGGCTTCAGTTGATCTCACATTAGATCAGTAACTACATCCGTCTGTCTGCTGTGGCTGTTTTTATCCCGTGATTTACACCGTGTTATATTTCATCTTTGTGTCATGCATAAATCATCTCGGGTATTTTTGGTGCCAGAATGAGATTTCCCGGTCATAATTACGATGGCGATTGTGAAGAGGTCAGGAATGCCGCCAGAGGTCAGAGGTCAAATGCTGTAGGATCGGTTTCGTGGTTATTCCGTATGTTAGTCGAGTGAAACGAGAGACACACTCACACACACACTCTCTCTCACACACACACTCTCTCACACACACACCCACACACTCTCTCACACACACACTCACTCACACACACACACTCACACACTCACTCACACACACACACACACTCTCACACACATACGCACACTCACACACACTCTCACAAACACACACACAGTGCTGGCGCTGCTTCTGCTGTCTGATTCCAGCTGCACCGTTAACAGCTTGACGTTATGTGTAAAGAATTCAAACCTAAACGATCCTGCGCCGCTCACGCTCTGTTTACTCCTCGGCCGTCCTTTCTTTCCTTCTACATCGAAACGGTCTCTATTTACCTGCACGCCGGCTGATTTCCCTCGTCTCCTGGGATGACGTCACTCCAGCCGTGACCTTTGACCCCGCATGAGTTCATGTGGGTTTGATTGTGTTTCTCTGGCTGCGGTGCGACAGCGATTGTTTGAGTCCCTCTGGACCTCTAATCACACGCAAAACTCTCCATTCTGTTTAGTTTTCCCTGGTTCTCTCACCCTTTCTGTCACATGCACAAATACAAGTTACTTAAAGAGGTTTTCTGTCACCAGTACCCTGATAAAAGTTATTTGAAAAGGTCATATTATAATTATTTATCATTTTATTACTTTATAAATAGGTTCAAATGTAATACAAGATATAAAAAAAATATAGTTTTTCCACTATATTTCTAACTACAAAAACTACAAATAACTACAAAAAACCAAAACATTTACATCAAACAGCTTTATTAAAAAAAAAAGTCAATTCAAGGAATTTTACATTTAAGTTAACATATAATGTTAGTCAAAATTTCATGCACCATCTTTTTAACTACAAAAAAAACCTACAATTAAACTACAAAACTACAATTTTAATTAAAATAAAAACTTTTTTGCATCAAACTGTTTTATTTCAAATAAAGTCATTCTCGGGAATTATGTACATTTAAATATAAGTTAACAAATAATGTTAGTCAAGGTTTTATGCAACAAAGTAATCAAAATGTTGTTTTTCACGCTCTTTCTAAGTACAACTAACAATAAAATAGTTATTTACAACAAGCTGTTTTATTTCAAGTCATTCTGGGAATTTTGTAAATTCAAGGAAATGTAGAAACAAGTTAAAATACAATGTTAATCAAGGTTTCATGCACAAAAAAAATCTATAAATCTTTAGTTTTTTACCATCTTTCTATTTACCAAAAGCTACAATTAACTACAAAAATATATCAAGCTAATTCAAATGTGATTCTGGGATATTATGTCAATTCAGGGGAATTTACATTTAAATTAACATATAATGTTAGTTAATATTCATTTTATTGAACAAAATAATCAAAATGTTGTTTTTCACACTCTTATTAACTACAAATAACAAAAAATAAAAACTTATTTGCAACAAACTGTTTTATTTCAAAAGTCATTTTGGGAAATTTTGTAAATTCAAGGAAATGTAGATATAAGTTAAACTACAATGTAAGTCAAGGTTTCATGCACCAAAACAATAAAACTTTAGTTTTTTTTAACCAACTTTCTAACTACAAAAACTACAAGTAAATAAAAAAAATAATGTCAAGCTATTTAAATAGTCTTTCTGGAAAATTAAGTGTATATAGTTAGTCAGTTAGTTTTTCACCATCTTTCTAACTTTTTTGTTACTGTACCTTTAAGACTTTTTGGTATCTGATCTACTTGACTAAATTTACATTGTAGGTTTTATCTAAAAAAGATTATGTGAAATGATGTAAATGTATGTCTCTTTCATGTTCTGTAGTTTTCTTAACCATCTTTCTAACTACAAAAACTACAAGTAAAAAAACATTTATATCAAGCTATTTCTTATTTCTGGCAAATTATGTAAATTCAGGAAGATTTACTTCTAAGTTAATGTATAATGTAAGTCACTGTTAGTTTTATGCAAGAAAACAATAAAAATGTTGTTTTTCACGCTCTTTCTAACTACAGAAATAGTTTTTGCTACTGTACTTTTAAGACTTTGCTATATTTACATCAAATGGTTTTATTTCAATACATTTTCGGAAATGATGTAAATACAAGGGGAAAAAAATAATATATATATATATACAGTATATATATATATATATATATATATATATATATATATCAAATATAATATAATTAGTGCGGTCAAACGATTAATCGTGATTAATCAAATTCAAAATAAAAGATTTTATTTACATAATATGTGTGTGTTCTGTGTATATTTATTATGTACTGTATATATAAATACAAACACATGCATGTATATATTTCAATAAATATTGTTTATATATTAAATATATTTATATATAATATAAATGCATGTAAATATTTTCAATATATATACTGTATGTGTTTGTATTTATATATACATAATAAATATACACAGTACACATACATATATTATGTGAACAAAAACTTGTATTTTGGATGCGATTAATCGCGATTAATCGTTTGACAGCACTAGATATAATATAAGTTCACATGTAATGTTAGTCATGGTTCCAAGTACCAAAATAATCAAAATTTAGTTTTTTAAGTTTTTTGTTACAGTACATTCAAGACTTTTTGCTGTCTGATCTATTTGACTATATTTGATCAATCTGACTTGTTTGAAAAATGATTATGTAACATTTATTCCACTTTCAGCTCTTCAAAGCGTGATGTCCAGCAGTTCTGCTCTAACTCCTGGGAAAACCGGCGGCGTCGGATCGGCCGTCTTCACTCTCCATCACAACGGCTCGCTCGACTACCAGGTAACGGCTCCGTTCTATTCCCTCATTTCTCGATGGCTTCGTCAGGTCCGTCGGTTGAGCGCTCTGATGTTCCCGAGCAGGTTCTGGTGGCGGGTTTGAGCAGCGCGGTGGTCGGTGTGACGATCGAGATGAAGCCGCGGC